>NW_028128112.1:0-119494 GCF_965231255.1 Vanellus vanellus
CATACAATTTGGCCCTCTCTGCTTTCCTGCGGACTCAATCCTCAAAAACACTTTTTTTTTACTCTCGGCAGCCTCTGGAGCAAAAAAGACAAAAACGTCCAGCTTTTGCTGCCACAGCAAAGGTGCCAGCGGGGAAAAGTGATGCTGGTCCTCACTGCCTCCTGGAACCCCTTCAAATGCCCCAGACAATTTGGCCCTCTCTGCTTTCCTGCGGACTCGAGCGTCAAAAGCACCTTTTTTCATACTCGGCAGCCTCTGTTGCACAAAAGACAAACGTCCAGCTTTTGCTGCCACAGCAAAGGTGCCAGCAGGGAAAAGTGATGCTGGTCCTCACTGCCTCCTGGAACCCCTTCAAATGCCACAGACAAATTGGCCCTCTCTGCTTTCCTGCGGACTCGAGCCTCAAAAGCACCTTTTTACACTTTCGGAGGTGGTTGGAAAAAAAAAAAGACAAACGTCCAGCTTTTGCTGCCACAGGAAAGGTGCCAGCATGGAAAAGTGGTGCTGGTCCTCACTGCCTCCTGGAACCCCTTCAAATGCCCCAGAAAAATTGGCCCTCTCTGCTTTCCTGCGGACTCGAGCCTCAAAAGCACTTTTTTTTCATACTCGGCAGCCTCTGGAGCAAAAAAGACAAACGTCCAGCTTTTGCTGCCACAGCAAAGGTGCCAGCGGGGAAAAGTGATGCTGGTCCTCACTGCCTCCTGGAACCCCTTCAAATGCCCCAGACAATTTCGCCCTCTCTTCTTTGCTGTGGACTCGAGAGTCAAATGAAACTTTTTTCACTCTCGGCAGCCTCCGCAGCAAAAAAGGGAAACGTCCAGCTTTTCCTGCCACAGAAAGGGTGCCAGCGGGGAAAAGTGATGCTGGTCCTCACTGCCTCCTGGAACCCCTTCAAACGCCCCAGACAATTTGGCCCTCTCTGCTTTCCTGCGCACTCCATCCTCAAAAGCACCTTTTTTTTTACTCTCGGCAGCCTCCGCAACAAAAAAGACAAATGTCCAGCTTTTGCTGCCACAGGAAAGGTGCCAGCAGGGAAAAGTGATGCTGGTCCTCACTGCCTCCTGGAACCCCTTCAAATGCCCCAGACAATTTGGCCCTCTCTGCTTTCCTGCGGATTCGAGCCTCAAAAACACTATTTTTTTACTGTCGACAGCCTCTGGAGCAAAAAAGACAAACGTCCAGCTTTTGCTGCCACAGCAAAGGTGCCAGCGGGGAAAAGTGATGCTGGTCCTCACTGCCTCCTGGAACCCCTTCAGATGCCCCAGACAAATTGGCCCTCTCCTGCTTTCCTGCAGACTCGAGCCTCAAAAGCACCTTTTTTCACTTTCGGAGGTGGTTGGAAAGAAAAAAGACAAACGTCCAGCTTTTGCTGCCACAGCAAAGGTGCCAGCAGGGAAAAGTGATGCTGGTCCTCACTGCCTCCTGGAACCCCTTCAAATGCCCCAGAAAAATTGGCCCTCTCTGCTTTCCTGCGGACTCGAGCCTCAAAAGCACTTTTTTTTCATACTCGGCAGCCTCTGGAGCAAAAAAGACAAACGTCTAGCTTTTGCTGCCACAGCAAAGGTGCCAGCGGGGAAAAGTGATGCTGGTCCTCACTGCCTCCTGGAACCCCTTCAAATGCCCCAGACAATTTCGCCCTCTCAGCTTACCTGTGGATTCGAGCCTCAAAAGCACCTTTTCTCACTCTCGACAGACTCCGGAGCGAAAAAGGCAAACGTCCAGCTTTTGCTGCCATAGCAAAGGTGCCAGCGGGGAAAAGTGATGCTGGTCCTCACTGCCTCCTGGAACCCCTTCAAATGCCCCAGAAAAATTGGCCCTCTCTGCTTTCCTGCGGACTCGAGCCTCAAAAGCACTTTTTTTTTCATTCTCGGCAGCCTCTGGAGCAAAAAAGACAAACGTCCAGCTTTTGCTGCCACAGCAAAGGTGCCAGCGGGGAAAAGTGATGCTGGTCCTCACTGCCTCCTGGAACCCCTTCACACGCCCCAGACAATTTGGCCCTCTCTGCTTTCCTGCGCACTCCATCCTCAAAAGCACCTTTTTTTACTCTCCCGCAGCCTGTGGAGCAAAAAAGACAAACGTCCAGCTTTTGCTGCATCAGTAAATATGCCAGCGGGGAAAAGTGATGCTGGTCCTCACTGCCTCCTGGAACCCCTTCAAATGCCCCAGACAATTTGGCCCTCTCTGCTTTCCTGCGGATTCGAGCCTCAAAAACACTTTTTTTTTACTATCGACAGCCTCTGGAGCAAAAAAGACAAACGTCCAGCTTTTCCTGCCACAGCAAATGTGCCAGCGGGGAAAAGTGATGCTGGTCCTCACTGCCTCCTGGAACCCCTTCAAATGCCCCAGACAATTTCGCCCTCTCAGCTTACCTGTGGATTCGAGCCTCAAAAGCACCTTTTCTCACTCTCGACAGACTCCGGAGCGAAAAAGGCAAACGTCCAGCTTTTGCTGCCATAGCAAAGGTGCCAGCGGGGAAAAGTGATGCTGGTCCTCACTGCCTCCTGGAACCCCTTCAAATGCCCCATAGAAATTGGCCCTCTCTGCTTTCCTGCGGACTCGAGCCTCAAAAGCACTTTTTTTTCATTCTCGGCAGCCTCCGCAGCAAAAAAGGGAAACGTCCAGCTTTTCCTGCCACGGAAAAGGTGCCAGCGGGGAAAAGTGATGCTGGTCCTCACTGCCTCCTGGAACCCCTTCAAACGCCCCAGACAATTTGGCCCTCTCTGCTTTCCTGCGGACTCGAGCCTCAAAAGCACCTTTTTTTTACTCTCGGCAGCCTGTGGAGCAAAAAAGACAAACGTCCAGCTTTTGCTGCATCAGTAAATGTGCCAGCGGGGAAAAGTGATGCTGGTCCTCACTGCCTCCTGGAACCCCTTCAAATGCCCCAGACAATTTGGCCCTCTCTGCTTTCCTGCGGATTCGAGCCTCAAAAACACTTTTGTTTTACTGTCGACAGCCTCTGGAGCAAAAAAGACAAACGTCCAGCTTTTGCTGCCACAGCAAAGGTGCCAGCGGGGAAAAGTGATGCTGGTCCTCAATGCCTCCTGGAACCCCTTCAAATGCCCCAGACAAATTGGCCCTCTCTGCTTTCCTGCGGACTCGAGCCTCAAAAGCACCTTTTTTCACTTCAAGAGGTGGTTGGAAAGAGAAAAGACAAACGTCCATGTTTTGCTGCGACAGCAAAGGTGCCAGCGGGGAAAAGTGATGCTGGTCCTCACTGCCTCCTGGAACCCCTTCAAATGCCCCAGACAATTTGGCCCTCTCTGCTTTCCTGCGGACTCAATCCTCAAAAACACTTTTTTTTTACTCTCGGCAGCCTCTGGAAGAGAAAAGACAAACGTCCATCTTTTGCCTGGACAGCAAAGGTGCCAGCGGGGAAAAGTGATGCTGGTCCTCACTGCCTCCTGGAACCCCTTCAAATGCCCCAGACAATTTGGCCCTCTCTGCTTTCCTGCGGACTCGAGCCTCAAAAGCACCTTTTTTCATACTCGGCAGCCTCTGTTGCACAAAAGACAAACGTCCAGCTTTTGCTGCCACAGCAAAGGTGCCAGCAGGGAAAAGTGATGCTGGTCCTCACTGCCTCCTGGAACCCCTTCAAATGCCACAGACAAATTGGCCCTCTCTGCTTTCCTGCGGACTCGAGCCTCAAAAGCACCTTTTTACACTTTCGGAGGTGGTTGGAAAAAAAAAAAGACAAACGTCCAGCTTTTGCTGCCACAGGAAATGTGCCAGCATGGAAAAGTGGTGCTGGTCCTAACTGCCTCCTGGAACCCCTTCAAATGCCCCAGAAAAATTGGCCCTCTCTGCTTTCCTGCGGACTCGAGCCTCAAAAGCACTTTTTTTTCATACTCGGCAGCCTCTGGAGCAAAAAAGACAAACGTCCAGCTTTTGCTGCCACAGCAAAGGTGCCAGCGGGGAAAAGTGATGCTGGTCCTCACTGCCTCCTGGAACCCCTTCAAATGCCCCAGACAATTTCGCCCTCTCTTCTTTGCTGTGGACTCGAGAGTCAAATGAAACTTTTTTCACTCTCGGCAGCCTCCGCAGCAAAAAAGGGAAACGTCCAGCTTTTCCTGCCACAGAAAGGGTGCCAGCGGGGAAAAGTGATGCTGGTCCTCACTGCCTCCTGGAACCCCTTCAAACGCCCCAGACAATTTGGCCCTCTCTGCTTTCCTGCGCACTCCATCCTCAAAAGCACCTTTTTTTTTACTCTCGGCAGCCTCCGCAACAAAAAAGACAAATGTCCAGCTTTTGCTGCCACAGGAAAGGTGCCAGCAGGGAAAAGTGATGCTGGTCCTCACTGCCTCCTGGAACCCCTTCAAATGCCCCAGACAATTTGGCCCTCTCTGCTTTCCTGCGGATTCGAGCCTCAAAAACACTATTTTTTTACTGTCGACAGCCTCTGGAGCAAAAAAGACAAACGTCCAGCTTTTGCTGCCACAGCAAAGGTGCCAGCGGGGAAAAGTGATGCTGGTCCTCACTGCCTCCTGGAACCCCTTCAGATGCCCCAGACAAATTGGCCCTCTCTGCTTTCCTGCAGACTCGAGCCTCAAAAGCACCTTTTTTCACTTTCGGAGGTGGTTGGAAAGAAAAAAGACAAACGTCCAGCTTTTGCTGCCACAGCAAAGGTGCCAGCAGGGAAAAGTGATGCTGGTCCTCACTGCCTCCTGGAACCCCTTCAAATGCCCCAGAAAAATTGGCCCTCTCTGCTTTCCTGCGGACTCGAGCCTCAAAAGCACTTTTTTTTCATACTCGGCAGCCTCTGGAGCAAAAAAGACAAACGTCTAGCTTTTGCTGCCACAGCAAAGGTGCCAGCGGGGAAAAGTGATGCTGGTCCTCACTGCCTCCTGGAACCCCTTCAAATGCCCCAGACAATTTCGCCCTCTCAGCTTACCTGTGGATTCGAGCCTCAAAAGCACCTTTTCTCACTCTCGACAGACTCCGGAGCGAAAAAGGCAAACGTCCAGCTTTTGCTGCCATAGCAAAGGTGCCAGCGGGGAAAAGTGATGCTGGTCCTCACTGCCTCCTGGAACCCCTTCAAATGCCCCAGAAAAATTGGCCCTCTCTGCTTTCCTGCGGACTCGAGCCTCAAAAGCACTTTTTTTTCATTCTCGGCAGCCTCTGGAGCAAAAAAGACAAACGTCCAGCTTTTGCTGCCACAGCAAAGGTGCCAGCGGGGAAAAGTGATGCTGGTCCTCACTGCCTCCTGGAACCCCTTCACACGCCCCAGACAATTTGGCCCTCTCTGCTTTCCTGCGCACTCCATCCTCAAAAGCACCTTTTTTTACTCTCCGCAGCCTGTGGAGCAAAAAAGACAAACGTCCAGCTTTTGCTGCATCAGTAAATATGCCAGCGGGGAAAAGTGATGCTGGTCCTCACTGCCTCCTGGAACCCCTTCAAATGCCCCAGACAATTTGGCCCTCTCTGCTTTCCTGCGGATTCGAGCCTCAAAAACACTTTTTTTTTACTATCGACAGCCTCTGGAGCAAAAAAGACAAACGTCCAGCTTTTCCTGCCACAGCAAATGTGCCAGCGGGGAAAAGTGATGCTGGTCCTCACTGCCTCCTGGAACCCCTTCAAATGCCCCAGACAATTTCGCCCTCTCAGCTTACCTGTGGATTCGAGCCTCAAAAGCACCTTTTCTCACTCTCGACAGACTCCGGAGCGAAAAAGGCAAACGTCCAGCTTTTGCTGCCATAGCAAAGGTGCCAGCGGGGAAAAGTGATGCTGGTCCTCACTGCCTCCTGGAACCCCTTCAAATGCCCCATAGAAATTGGCCCTCTCTGCTTTCCTGCGGACTCGAGCCTCAAAAGCACTTTTTTTTCATTCTCGGCAGCCTCCGCAGCAAAAAAGGGAAACGTCCAGCTTTTCCTGCCACGGAAAAGGTGCCAGCGGGGAAAAGTGATGCTGGTCCTCACTGCCTCCTGGAACCCCTTCAAACGCCCCAGACAATTTGGCCCTCTCTGCTTTCCTGCGGACTCGAGCCTCAAAAGCACCTTTTTTTTACTCTCGGCAGCCTGTGGATCAAAAAAGACAAACGTCCAGCTTTTGCTGCATCAGTAAATGTGCCAGCGGGGAAAAGTGATGCTGGTCCTCACTGCCTCCTGGAACCCCTTCAAATGCCCCAGACAATTTGGCCCTCTCTGCTTTCCTGCGGATTCGAGCCTCAAAAACACTTTTTTTTTACTGTCGACAGCCTCTGGAGCAAAAAAGACAAACGTCCAGCTTTTGCTGCCACAGCAAAGGTGCCAGCGGGGAAAAGTGATGCTGGTCCTCAATGCCTCCTGGAACCCCTTCAAATGCCCCAGACAAATTGGCCCTCTCTGCTTTCCTGCGGACTCGAGCCTCAAAAGCACCTTTTTTCACTTCAAGAGGTGGTTGGAAAGAGAAAAGACAAACGTCCATGTTTTGCTGCGACAGCAAAGGTGCCAGCGGGGAAAAGTGATGCTGGTCCTCACTGCCTCCTGGAACCCCTTCAAATGCCCCAGACAATTTGGCCCTCTCTGCTTTCCTGCGGACTCAATCCTCAAAAACACTTTTTTTTTACTCTCGGCAGCCTCTGGAAGAGAAAAGACAAACGTCCATCTTTTGCCTGGACAGCAAAGGTGCCAGCGGGGAAAAATGATGCTGGTCCTCACTGCCTCCTGGAACCCCTTCAAATGCCCCAGACAATTTGGCCCTCTCTGCTTTCCTGCGGACTCGAGCCTCAAAAGCACCTTTTTTCATACTCGGCAGCCTCTGTTGCACAAAAGACAAACGTCCAGCTTTTGCTGCCACAGCAAAGGTGCCAGCAGGGAAAAGTGATGCTGGTCCTCACTGCCTCCTGGAACCCCTTCAAATGCCACAGACAAATTGGCCCTCTCTGCTTTCCTGCGGACTCGAGCCTCAAAAGCACCTTTTTACACTTTCGGAGGTGGTTGGAAAAAAAAAAAGACAAACGTCCAGCTTTTGCTGCCACAGGAAATGTGCCAGCATGGAAAAGTGGTGCTGGTCCTCACTGCCTCCTGGAACCCCTTCAAATGCCCCAGAAAAATTGGCCCTCTCTGCTTTCCTGCGGACTCGAGCCTCAAAAGCACTTTTTTTTCATACTCGGCAGCCTCTGGAGCAAAAAAGACAAACGTCCAGCTTTTGCTGCCACAGCAAAGGTGCCAGCGGGGAAAAGTGATGCTGGTCCTCACTGCCTCCTGGAACCCCTTCAAATGCCCCAGACAATTTCGCCCTCTCTTCTTTGCTGTGGACTCGAGAGTCAAATGAAACTTTTTTCACTCTCGGCAGCCTCCGCAGCAAAAAAGGGAAACGTCCAGCTTTTCCTGCCACAGAAAGGGTGCCAGCGGGGAAAAGTGATGCTGGTCCTCACTGCCTCCTGGAACCCCTTCAAACGCCCCAGACAATTTGGCCCTCTCTGCTTTCCTGCGCACTCCATCCTCAAAAGCACCTTTTTTTTTACTCTCGGCAGCCTCCGCAACAAAAAAGACAAATGTCCAGCTTTTGCTGCCACAGGAAAGGTGCCAGCAGGGAAAAGTGATGCTGGTCCTCACTGCCTCCTGGAACCCCTTCAAATGCCCCAGACAATTTGGCCCTCTCTGCTTTCCTGCGGATTCGAGCCTCAAAAGCACCTTTTTTCACTCTCGACAGACTCCGGAGCAAAAAAGGCAAACGTCCAGCTTTTGCTGCCATAGCAAAGGTGCCAGCGGGGAAAAGTGATGCTGGTCCTCACTGCCTCCTGGAACCCCTTCAAACGCCCCAGACAATTTGGCCCTCTCTGCTTTCCTGCGCACTCCATCCTCAAAAGCACCTTTTTTTACTCTCCGCAGCCTGTGGAGCAAAAAAGACAAACGTCCAGCTTTTGCTGCATCAGTAAATATGCCAGCGGGGAAAAGTGATGCTGGTCCTCACTGCCTCCTGGAACCCCTTCAAATGCCCCAGACAAATTGGCCCTCTCTGCTTTCCTGCGGACTCGAGCCTCAAAAGCACCTTTTTTCACTTTCGGAGGTGGTTGGAAAGAAAAAAGACAAACGTCCAGCTTTTGCTGCCACAGCAAAGGTGCCAGCGGGGAAAAGTGATGCTGGTCCTCACTGCCTCCTGGAACCCCTTCAAATGCCCCAGACAATTTGGCCCTCTCTGCTTTCCTGCGGATTCGAGCCTCAAAAACACTTTTTTTTTACTGTCGACAGCCTCTGGAGCAAAAAAGACAAACGTCCAGCTTTTCCTGCCACAGCAAATGTGCCAGCGGGGAAAAGTGATGCTGGTCCTCACTGCCTCCTGGAACCCCTTCAAATGCCCCAGACAAATTGGCCCTCTCTGCTTTCCTGCGGACTCGAGCCTCAAAAGCACCTTTTTTCACTTTCGGAGGTGGTTGGAAAGAAAAAAGACAAACGTCCAGCTTTTGCTGCCACAGCAAAGGTGCCAGCGGGGAAAAGTGATGCTGGTCCTCACTGCCTCCTGGAACCCCTTCAAATGCCCCAGACAATTTGGCCCTCTCTGCTTTCCTGCGCACTCCATCCTCAAAAGCACCTTTTTTTACTCTCCGCAGCCTGTGGAGCAAAAAAGACAAACGTCCAGCTTTTGCTGCCACAGCAAAGGTGCCAGCGGGGAAAAGTGATGCTGGTCCTCAATGCCTCCTGGAACCCCTTCAAATGCCCCAGACAAATTGGCCCTCTCTGCTTTCCTGCGGACTCGAGCCTCAAAAGTGCCTTTTTTCACTTTCGGAGTTGGTTGGAAAAAAAAAAAAAAACGTCCAACTTTTGCTGCCATAGCAAAGGTGCCAGCGGGGAAAAGTGATGCTGGTCCTCACTGCCTCCTGGAACCCCTTCAAATGCCCCAGACAATTTGGCCCTCTCTGCTTTCCTGCGGACTCAATCCTCAAAAACACTTTTTTTTTACTCTCGGCAGCCTCCGCAGCAAAAAAGAAAAAAGTCCAGCATTTGCTGCCACAGCAAATGTGCCATCAGGGAAACGTGCTGCTGGTTCTCACTGCCTCCTGGAACCCCTTCAAATGCACCAGACAATTTGGCCCTCTCTGCTTTACTGCGGTCTCAAGCCACAAAAAACACTTTTTTTTTCCTCTCGGCAGCCTCCGCAGCAAAAATGAGAAACGTCCAGCATTTGCTGCCACAGCAAATGTGCCATCAGGGAAACGTGATGCTGGTGCTCACTGCCTCCTGGAACCCCTTCAAATGCCCCAGACAATTTGGCCCTCTCTGCTTTCCTGCGCACTCCATCCTCAAAAGCACCTTTTTTTTTACTTTCGGCAGCCTCCGCAACAAAAAAGACAAATGTCCAGCTTTTGCTGCCACAGGAAAGGTGCCAGCAGGGAAAAGTGATGCTGGTCCTCACTGCCTCCTGGAACCCCTTCAAATGCCCCAGAAAATTTGGCCCTCTCTGCTTTCCTGCGGATTCGAGCCTCAAAAACACTATTTTTTTACTGTCGACAGCCTCTGGAGCAAAAAAGACAAACGTCCAGCTTTTGCTGCCACAGCAAAGGTGCCAGCGGGGAAAAGTGATGCTGGTCCTCACTGCCTCCTGGAACCCCTTCAAATGCCCCAGACAAATTGGCCCTCTCTGCTTTCCTGCAGACTCGAGCCTCAAAAGCACCTTTTTTCACTTTCGGAGGTGGTTGGAAAGAAAAAAGACAAACGTCCAGCTTTTGCTACCACAGCAAAGGTGCCAGCGGGGAAAAGTGATGCTGGTCCTCACTGCCTCCTGGAACCCCTTCAAATGCCCCAGAAAAATTGGCCCTCTCTGCTTTCCTGCGGACTCGAGCCTCAAAAGCACTTTTTTTTCATACTCGGCAGCCTCTGGAGCAAAAAAGACAAACGTCTAGCTTTTGCTGCCACAGCAAAGGTGCCAGCGGGGAAAAGTGATGCTGGTCCTCACTGCCTCCTGGAACCCCTTCAAATGCCCCAGACAATTTCGCCCTCTCAGCTTTCCTGTGGATTAGAGCCTCAAAAGCACCTTTTTTCACTCTCGACAGACTCCGGAGCAAAAAAGGCAAACGTCCAGCTTTTGCTGCCATAGCAAATGTGCCAGCGGGGAAAAGTGATGCTGGTCCTCACTGCCTCCTGGAACCCCTTCAAACGCCCCAGACAATTTGGCCCTCTCTGCTTTCCTGCGCACTCCATCCTCAAAAGCACCTTTTTTTACTCTCAGCAGCCTGTGGAGCAAAAAAGACAAACGTCCAGCTTTTGCTGCCACAGCAAAGGTGCCAGCGGGGAAAAGTGATGCTGGTCCTCACTGCCTCCTGGAACCCCTTCAAATGCCCCAGACAATTTGGCCCTCTCTGCTTTCCTGCGGATTCGAGCCTCAAAAACACTTTTTTTTTACTGTCGACAGCCTCTGGAGCAAAAAAGACAAACGTCCAGCTTTTCCTGCCACAGCAAATGTGCCAGCGGGGAAAAGTGATGCTGGTCCTCACTGCCTCCTGGAACCCCTTCAAATGCCCCATAGAAATTGGCCCTCTCTGCTTTCCTGCGGACTCGAGCCTCAAAAGCACCTTTTTTCACTTTCGGAGGTGGTTGGAAAGAAAAAAGTCAAACGTCCATCTTTTGCTGCGACAGCAAAGGTGCCAGCGGGGAAAAGTGATGCTGGTCCTCACTGCCTCCTGGAACCCCTTCAAATGCCCCAGACAATTTGGCCCTCTCTGCTTTCCTGCGCACTCCATCCTCAAAAGCACCTTTTTTAACTCTCCGCAGCCTGTGGAGCAAAAAAGACAAACGTCCAGCTTTTGCTGCCACAGCAAAGGTGCCAGCGGGGAAAAGTGATGCTGGTCCTCAATGCCTCCTGGAACCCCTTCAAATGCCCCAGACAAATTGGCCCTCTCTGCTTTCCTGCGGACTCGAGCCTCAAAAGTGACTTTTTTCACTTTCGGAGGTGGTTGAAAAAAAAAAAAAAAAAACGTCCAGCTTTTGCTGCCACAGCAAAGGTGCCAGCGGGGAAAAGTGATGCTGGTCCTCACTGCCTCCTGGAACCCCTTCAAATGCCCCAGACAATTTGGCTCTCTCTGCTTTCCTGCGGTCTCAAGCCTCAAAAACACTTTTTTTTTACTCTCGGCAGCCTCCGCAGCAAAAAAGACAAAAGTCCAGCATTTGCTGCCACAGCAAATGTGCCATCAGGGAAACGTGATGCTGGTTCTCACTGCCTCCTGGAACCCCTTCAAATGCACCAGACAATTTGGCCCTCTCTGCTTTACTGCGGTCTCAAGCCTCAAAAACACTTTTTTTTTCCTCTCGGCAGCCTCCGCAGCAAAAAAGAGAAACGTCCAGCATTTGCTGCCACAGCAAATGTGCCATCAGGGAAACGTGATGCTGGTCCTCACTGCCTCCTGGAACCCCTTCAAATGCCCCAGACAATTTCGCCCTCTCTTCTTTGCTGTGGACTCGAGAGTCAAATGAAACTTTTTTCACTCTCGGCAGCCTCCGCAGCAAAAAAGGGAAACGTCCAGCTTTTCCTGCCACAGAAAGGGTGCCAGCGGGGAAAAGTGATGCTGGTCCTCACTGCCTCCTGGAACCCCTTCAAACGCCCCAGACAATTTGGCCCTCTCTGCTTTCCTGCGCACTCCATCCTCAAAAGCACCTTTTTTTTTACTCTCGGCAGCCTCCGCAACAAAAAAGACAAATGTCCAGCTTTTGCTGCCACAGGAAAGGTGCCAGCAGGGAAAAGTGATGCTGGTCCTCACTGCCTCCTGGAACCCCTTCAAATGCCCCAGACAATTTGGCCCTCTCTGCTTTCCTGCGGATTCGAGCCTCAAAAGCACCTTTTTTCACTCTCGACAGACTCCGGAGCAAAAAAGGCAAACGTCCAGCTTTTGCTGCCATAGCAAAGGTGCCAGCGGGGAAAAGTGATGCTGGTCCTCACTGCCTCCTGGAACCCCTTCAAACGCCCCAGACAATTTGGCCCTCTCTGCTTTCCTGCGCACTCCATCCTCAAAAGCACCTTTTTTTACTCTCCGCAGCCTGTGGAGCAAAAAAGACAAACGTCCAGCTTTTGCTGCATCAGTAAATATGCCAGCGGGGAAAAGTGATGCTGGTCCTCACTGCCTCCTGGAACCCCTTCAAATGCCCCAGACAATTTGGCCCTCTCTGCTTTCCTGCGGATTCGAGCCTCAAAAACACTTTTTTTTTACTGTCGACAGCCTCTGGAGCAAAAAAGACAAACGTCCAGCTTTTCCTGCCACAGCAAATGTGCCAGCGGGGAAAAGTGATGCTGGTCCTCACTGCCTCCTGGAACCCCTTCAAATGCCCCAGACAAATTGGCCCTCTCTGCTTTCCTGCGGACTCGAGCCTCAAAAGCACCTTTTTTCACTTTCGGAGGTGGTTGGAAAGAAAAAAGACAAACGTCCAGCTTTTGCTGCCACAGCAAAGGTGCCAGCGGGGAAAAGTGATGCTGGTCCTCACTGCCTCCTGGAACCCCTTCAAATGCCCCAGACAATTTGGCCCTCTCTGCTTTCCTGCGCACTCCATCCTCAAAAGCACCTTTTTTTACTCTCCGCAGCCTGTGGAGCAAAAAAGACAAACGTCCAGCTTTTGCTGCCACAGCAAAGGTGCCAGCGGGGAAAAGTGATGCTGGTCCTCAATGCCTCCTGGAACCCCTTCAAATGCCCCAGACAAATTGGCCCTCTCTGCTTTCCTGCGGACTCGAGCCTCAAAAGTGCCTTTTTTCACTTTCGGAGTTGGTTGGAAAAAAAAAAAAAAACGTCCAACTTTTGCTGCCATAGCAAAGGTGCCAGCGGGGAAAAGTGATGCTGGTCCTCACTGCCTCCTGGAACCCCTTCAAATGCCCCAGACAATTTGGCCCTCTCTGCTTTCCTGCGGACTCAATCCTCAAAAACACTTTTTTTTTACTCTCGGCAGCCTCCGCAGCAAAAAAGAAAAAAGTCCAGCATTTGCTGCCACAGCAAATGTGCCATCAGGGAAACGTGCTGCTGGTTCTCACTGCCTCCTGGAACCCCTTCAAATGCACCAGACAATTTGGCCCTCTCTGCTTTACTGCGGTCTCAAGCCACAAAAACACTTTTTTTTTCCTCTCGGCAGCCTCCGCAGCAAAAATGAGAAACGTCCAGCATTTGCTGCCACAGCAAATGTGCCATCAGGGAAACGTGATGCTGGTGCTCACTGCCTCCTGGAACCCCTTCAAATGCCCCAGACAATTTGGCCCTCTCTGCTTTCCTGCGCACTCCATCCTCAAAAGCACCTTTTTTTTTACTTTCGGCAGCCTCCGCAACAAAAAAGACAAATGTCCAGCTTTTGCTGCCACAGGAAAGGTGCCAGCAGGGAAAAGTGATGCTGGTCCTCACTGCCTCCTGGAACCCCTTCAAATGCCCCAGAAAATTTGGCCCTCTCTGCTTTCCTGCGGATTCGAGCCTCAAAAACACTATTTTTTTACTGTCGACAGCCTCTGGAGCAAAAAAGACAAACGTCCAGCTTTTGCTGCCACAGCAAAGGTGCCAGCGGGGAAAAGTGATGCTGGTCCTCACTGCCTCCTGGAACCCCTTCAAATGCCCCAGACAAATTGGCCCTCTCTGCTTTCCTGCAGACTCGAGCCTCAAAAGCACCTTTTTTCACTTTCGGAGGTGGTTGGAAAGAAAAAAGACAAACGTCCAGCTTTTGCTACCACAGCAAAGGTGCCAGCGGGGAAAAGTGATGCTGGTCCTCACTGCCTCCTGGAACCCCTTCAAATGCCCCAGAAAAATTGGCCCTCTCTGCTTTCCTGCGGACTCGAGCCTCAAAAGCACTTTTTTTTCATACTCGGCAGCCTCTGGAGCAAAAAAGACAAACGTCTAGCTTTTGCTGCCACAGCAAAGGTGCCAGCGGGGAAAAGTGATGCTGGTCCTCACTGCCTCCTGGAACCCCTTCAAATGCCCCAGACAATTTCGCCCTCTCAGCTTTCCTGTGGATTAGAGCCTCAAAAGCACCTTTTTTCACTCTCGACAGACTCCGGAGCAAAAAAGGCAAACGTCCAGCTTTTGCTGCCATAGCAAATGTGCCAGCGGGGAAAAGTGATGCTGGTCCTCACTGCCTCCTGGAACCCCTTCAAACGCCCCAGACAATTTGGCCCTCTCTGCTTTCCTGCGCACTCCATCCTCAAAAGCACCCTTTTTTACTCTCAGCAGCCTGTGGAGCAAAAAAGACAAACGTCCAGCTTTTGCTGCCACAGCAAAGGTGCCAGCGGGGAAAAGTGATGCTGGTCCTCACTGCCTCCTGGAACCCCTTCAAATGCCCCAGACAATTTGGCCCTCTCTGCTTTCCTGCGGATTCGAGCCTCAAAAACACTTTTTTTTTACTGTCGACAGCCTCTGGAGCAAAAAAGACAAACGTCCAGCTTTTCCTGCCACAGCAAATGTGCCAGCGGGGAAAAGTGATGCTGGTCCTCACTGCCTCCTGGAACCCCTTCAAATGCCCCATAGAAATTGGCCCTCTCTGCTTTCCTGCGGACTCGAGCCTCAAAAGCACCTTTTTTCACTTTCGGAGGTGGTTGGAAAGAAAAAAGTCAAACGTCCATCTTTTGCTGCGACAGCAAAGGTGCCAGCGGGGAAAAGTGATGCTGGTCCTCACTGCCTCCTGGAACCCCTTCAAATGCCCCAGACAATTTGGCCCTCTCTGCTTTCCTGCGCACTCCATCCTCAAAAGCACCTTTTTTTACTCTCCGCAGCCTGTGGAGCAAAAAAGACAAACGTCCAGCTTTTGCTGCCACAGCAAAGGTGCCAGCGGGGAAAAGTGATGCTGGTCCTCACTGCCTCCTGGAACCCCTTCAAATGCCCCAGACAATTTGGCTCTCTCTGCTTTCCTGCGGTCTCAAGCCTCAAAAACACTTTTTTTTTACTCTCGGCAGCCTCCGCAGCAAAAAAGACAAAAGTCCAGCATTTGCTGCCACAGCAAATGTGCCATCAGGGAAACGTGATGCTGGTTCTCACTGCCTCCTGGAACCCCTTCAAATGCACCAGACAATTTGGCCCTCTCTGCTTTACTGCGGTCTCAAGCCTCAAAAACACTTGTTTTTCCTCTCGGCAGCCTCCGCAGCAAAAAAGAGAAACGTCCAGCATTTGCTGCCACAGCAAATGTGCCATCAGGGAAACGTGATGCTGGTCCTCACTGCCTCCTGGAACCCCTTCAAATGCCCCAGACAATTTGGCCCTCTCTGCTTTCCTGCGGACTCGAGCCTCAAAAGCACGTTTATTTCATACTCGGTAGACTCTGGAGCAAAAAAGACAAACGTCCAGCTTATGTTGCATCAGCAAAGGTGCCAGCGGGGAAAAGTGATGCTGGTCCTCACTGCCTCCTGGAACCCCTTCAAATGCCCCAGACAATTTGGCCCTCTCTGCTTTCCTGCGGAATTGATCCTGAAAAACACTTTTTTTCAATTTCGGCGCTGTTTGGAGCAAAAAAGGCAAACGTCCAGCTTTTGCTGCCACAGCAAAGGTGCCAGTGGGGAAAAGTGATGCTGGTCCTCACTGCCTCCTGGAACCCCTTCAAATGCCCCATAGAAATTGGCCCTCTCTGCTTTCCTGCGGACTCGAGCCTCAAAAGCACCTTTTTTCAGTTTCAGAGGTGGTTGGAAAAAAAAGAGAGAAACGTCCAGCTTTTGCTGCCACAGCAAAGGTGCCAGCGGGGAAAAGTGATGCTGGTCCTCACTGCCTCCTGGAACCCCTTCAAATGCCCCAGACATATTGGCCCTCTCTGCTTTCCTGCGGACTCGAGCCTTAAAAGCACCTTTTTTCACTTTCGGAGGTGGTTGGAAAAAAAAAAAAAAAACGTCCAGCTTTTGATGCCACAGCAAAGGTGCCAGCGGGGAAGAGTGATGCTGGTCCTCACTGCCTCCTGGAACCCCTTCAAATGCCCCAGACAATTTCACCCTCTCTTCTTTGCTGTGGACTCGAGAGTCAAATGAAACTTTTTTCATTCTCGGCAGCCTCCACAGCAAAAAAGGGAAACGTCCAGCTTTTGCTGCCACAGCAAAGGTGCCAGCGGGGAAAAGTGATGCTGGTCCTCACTGCCTCCTGGAACCCCTTCAAACGCCCCAGACAATTTGGCCCTCTCTGCTTTCCTGCGCACTCCATCCTCAAAAGCACCTTTTTTTTTACTCTCGGCAGCCTCCGCAACAAAAAAGACAAATGTCCAGCTTTTGCTACCACAGCAAAGGTGCCAGCAGGGAAAAGTGATGCTGGTCCTCACTGCCTCCTGGAACCCCTTCAAATGCCCCAGACAATTTGGCCCTCTCTGCTTTCCTGCGGATTCGAGCCTCAAACACACTATTTTTTTACTGTCGACAGCCTCTGGAGCAAAAAAGACAAACGTCCAGCTTTTGCTGCCACAGCAAAGGTGCCAGCGGGGAAAAGTGATGCTGGTCCTCACTGCCTCCTGGAACCCCTTCAAATGCCCCAGACAAATTGGCCCTCTCTGCTTTCCTGCAGACTCGAGTCTCAAAAGCACCTTTTTTCACTTTCGGAGGTGGTTGGAACGAAAAAAGACAAACGTCCAGCTTTTGCTGCCACAGCAAAGGTGCCAGCGGGGAAAAGTGATGCTGGTCCTCACTGCCTCCTGGAACCCCTTCAAATGCCCCAGAAAAATTGGCCCTCTCTGATTTCCTGCGGACTCGAGCCTCAAAAGCACTTTTTTTTCATACTCGGCAGCCTCTGGAGCAAAAAAGACAAACGTCTAGCTTTTGCTGCCACAGCAAAGGTGCCAGCGGGGAAAAGTGATGCTGGTCCTCACTGCCTCCTGGAACCCCTTCAAATGCCCCAGACAATTTGGCCCTCTCTGCTTTCCTGCGCACTCCATCCTCAAAAGCACCTTTTTTTACTCTCCGCAGCCTGTGGAGCAAAAAAGACAAACGTCCAGCTTTTGCTGCCACAGCAAAGGTGCCAGCGGGGAAAGTGATGCTGGTCCTCACTGCCTCCTGGAACCCCTTCAAATGCCCCAGACAAATTGGCCCTCTCTGCTTTCCTGCGGACTCGAGCCTCAAAAGTGCCTTTTTTCACTTTCGGAGTTGGTTGGAAAAAAAAAAACAAACGTCCAACTTTGCTGCCATAGCAAAGGTGCCAGCGGGGAAAAGTGATGCTGGTCCTCACTGCCTCCTGGAACCCCTTCAAATGCCCCAGACAATTTGGCCCTCTCTACTTTCCTGCGTACTCAATCCTCAAAAACACTTTTTTTTTACTCTCGGCAGCCTCCGCAGCAAAAATGACAAAAGTCCAGCATTTGCTGCCACAGCAAATGTGCCATCAGGGAAAACGTGATGCTGGTTCTCACTGCCTCCTGGAACCCCTTCAAATGCACCAGACAATTTGGCCCTCTCTGCTTTACTGCGGTCTCAAGCCTCAAAAACACTTTTTTTTTCCTCTCGGCAGCCTCCGCAGCAAAAAAGAGAAACGTCCAGCATTTGCTGCCACAGCAAATGTGCCAGCAGGGAAACGTGATGCTGGTGCTCACTGCCTCCTGGAACCCCTTCAAATGCCCCAGACAATTTGGCCCTCTGTTGCTTTCCTGCGCACTCCATCCTCAAAAGCACCTTTTTTTTTTACTCTCGGCAGCCTCCGCAACAAAAAAGACAAATGTCCAGCTTTGCTGCCACAGGAAAGCTGCCAGCAGGGAAAAGTGATGCTGGTCCTCACTGCCTCCTGGAACCCCTTCAAATGCCCCAGACAATTTGGCCCTCTCTGCTTTCCTGCGGACTCAAGCCTCAAAAACACTTTTTTTTTTACTCTCGGCAGCCTCTGGAAGAGAAGCCTTGCGACAACGTCTTTTACTGTCGCAGCAAAGGTGCCAGCGGGGAAAAGTAATGCTGGTCCTCACTGCCTCCTGGAACCCCTTCAAATGCCCCAGACATATTGGCCCTCTCTGCTTTCCTGCGGACTCGAGCCTTAAAAGCACCTTTTTTCACTTTAGGAGGTGGTTGGAAAAAAAAAAGACAAACGTCCAGCTTTTGCTGCCACAGCAAAGGTGCCAGCGGGGAAAAGTGATGCTGGTCCTCACTGCCTCCTGGAACCCCTTCAAACGCCCCAGACAATTTGGCCCTCTCTGCTTTCCTGCGCACTCCATCCTCAAAAGCACCTTTTTTTTTACTCTCGGCAGCCTCCGCAACAAAAAAGACAAACGTCCAGCTTTTGCTGCCACAGCAAAGGTGCCAGCTGGGAAAAGTGATGCTGGTCCTCACTGCCTCCTGGAACCCCTTCAAATGCCCCAGACAATTTGGCCCTCTCTGCTTTCCTGCGGATTCGAGCCTCAAAAACACTTTTTTTTTTACTGTCGACAGCCTCTGGAGCAAAAAAGACAAACGTCCAGCTTTTGCTGCCACAGCAAAGGTGCCAGCGGGGAAAAGTGATGCTGGTCCTCACTGCCTCCTGGAAACCCTTCAAATGCCCCAGACAAATTGGCCCTCTCTGCTTTCCTGCAGACTCGAGCCTCAAAAGCACCTTTTTTCACTTTCGGAGGTGGTTGGAACGAAAAAAGACAAACGTCCAGCTTTTGCTGCCACAGCAAAGGTGCCAGCGGGGAAAAGTGATGCTGGTCCTCACTGCCTCCTGGAACCCCTTCAAATGCCCCAGAAAAATTGGCCCTCTCTGATTTCCTGCGGACTCGAGCCTCAAAACCACTTTTTTTTCATACTCGGCAGCCTCTGGAGCAAAAAAGACAAACGTCTAGCTTTTGCTGCCACAGCAAAGGTGCCAGCGGGGAAAAGTGATGCTGGTCTTCACTGCCTCCTGGAACCCCTTCAAATGCCCCAGACAATTTGGCCCTCTCTGCTTTCCTGCGGACTCGAGCCTCAAAAGCACTTTTTTTTTCATTCTCGGCAGCCTCTGGAGCAAAAAAGACAAACGTCCAGCTTTTGCTGCGACAGCAAAGGTGCCAGCGGGGAAAAGTGATGCTGGTCCTCACTGCCTCCTGGAACCTATTCAAACGCCCCAGAAAATTTGGCCCTCTCTGCTTTCCTGCGGACTCGAGCCTCAAAAGCACCTTTTTTTTACTCTCGGCATCCTGTGGAGCAAAAAAGACAAACGTCCAGCTTTTCCTGCATCAGTAAATGTGCCAGCGGGGAAAAGTGATGCTGGTCCTCACTGCCTCCTGGAACCCCTTCAAACGCCCCAGACAATTTGGCCCTCTCTGCTTTCCTGCGCACTCCATCCTCAAAAGCACCTTTTTTTACTCTCCGCAACCTGTGGAGCAAAAAAGACAAACGTCCAGCTTTTGCTGCCACAGCAAAGGTGCCAGCGGGGAAAAGTGATGCTGGTCCGCAATGCCTCCTGGAACCCCTTCAAATGCCCCAGACAAATTGGCCCTCTCTGCTTTCCTGCGGAATCGAGCCTCAAAAGCGCCTTTTTTCACTTTCGGAGGTGGTTGGAAAAAAAAAACAAAAACGTCCACCCTTTGCTGCCATAGCAAAGGTGCCAGCGGGGAAAAGTGATGCTGGTCCTCACTGCCTCCTGGAACCCCTTCAAATGCCCCAGACAATTTGGCCCTCTCTGCTTTCCTGCGGACTCAATCCCCAAAAACACTTTTTTTTTACTCTCGGCAGCCTCTGGAAGAAAAGAGACAAACGTCCAGCTTTGCTGCCACAGCAAAGGTGCCAGCGGGGAAAAGTGATGCTGGTCCTCACTGCCTCCTGGAAGCCCTTCAAATGCCCCAAACAATTTGGCCCTCTCTGCTTTCCTGCGGACTCGAGCCTCAAAAACACTTTTTTTTTCCTCTCGGCAGCCTCCGCAGCAAAAAAGAGAAACGTCCAGCTTTTGCTGCCACAGCAAATGTGCCATCAGGGAAACGTGATGCTGGTGCTCACTGCCTCCTGGAACCCCTTCAAATGCCCCAGACAATTTGGCCCTCTCTGCTTTCCTGCGGACTCGAGCCTCAAAAGCACGTTTATTTCATACTCGGCAGACTCTGGAGCAAAAAAGACAAACGTCCAGCTTATGCTGCATCAGCAAAGGTGCCAGCGGGGAAAAGTGATGCTGGTCCTCACTGCCTCCTGGAACCCCTTCAAATGCCCCAGACAATTTGGCCCTCTCTGCTTTCCTGCGGACTTGATCCTGAAAAACACTTTTTTTCAATTTCGGCGCTGTTTGGAGCAAAAAAGGCAAACGTCCAGCTTTTGCTGCCACAGCAAAGGTTCCAGTGGGGAAAAGTGATGCTGGTCCTCACTGCCTCCTGGAACCCCTTCAAATGCCCCAGACACATTGGCCCTCTCTGCTTTGCTGCGGACTCAAGCCTCAAAAACACTTTTTTTTTACTCTCGGCAGCATCCGCAGCAAAAAAGACAAAAGTCCAGCATTTGCTGCCACAGCAAATGTGCCAGCGGGGCAAAGTGATGCTGGTCCTCACTGCCTCCTGGAACCCCTTCAAATGCCCCATAGAAATTGGCCCTCTCTGCTTTCCTGCGGACTCGAGCCTCAAAAGCACCTTTTTTCATTTTCAGAGGTGGTTGGAAAAAAAAGAGAGAAACGTCCAGCTTTTGCTGCCACAGCAAAGGTGCCAGCGGGGAAAAGTGATGCTGGTCCTCACTGCCTCCTGGAACCACTTCAAATGCCCCAGACAATTTGGCCCTCTCTGCTTTCCTGCGGACTCAAGCCTCAAAAACACTTTTTTTTTTACTCTCGGCAGCCTCTGGAAGAGAAGAGACAAACGTGCAGCTTTTACTGTCGCAGCAAAGGTACCAGCGGGGAAAAGTGATGCTGGTCCTCACTGCCTCCTGGAACCCCTTCAAATGCCCCAGACATATTGGCCCTCTCTGCTTTCCTGCGGACTCGAGCCTTAAAAGCACCTTTTTTCACTTTCGGAGGTGGTTGGAAAAAAAAAAGACAAACGTCCAGCTTTTGCTGCCACAGCAAAGGTGCCAGCGGGGAAAAGTGATGCTGGTCCTCACTGCCTCCTGGAACCCCTTCAAATGCCCCAGACAATTTCGCCCTCTCTTCTTTGCTGTGGACTCGAGAGTCAAATGAAACTTTTTTCACTCTCGGCAGCCTCCGCAGCAAAAAAGGGAAACGTCCAGCTTTTCCTGCCACAGAAAAGGTGCCAGCGGGGAAAAGTGATGCTGGTCCTCACTGCCTCCTGGAACCCCTTCAAACGCCCCAGACAATTTGGCCCTCTCTGCTTTCCTGCGCACTCCATCCTCAAAAGCACCTTTTTTTTTACTCTCGGCAACCTCCGCAACAAAAAAGACAAATGTCCAGCTTTTGCTACCACAGCAAAGGTGCCAGCAGGGAAAAGTGATGCTGGTCCTCACTGCCTCCTGGAACCCCTTCAAATGCCCCAGACAATTTGGCCCTCTCTGCTTTCCTGCGGATTCGAGCCTCAAAACCACTTTTTTTTTACTGTCGACAGCCTCCGCAGTAAAAAAGGGAAACGTCCAACTATTGCTGCCACAGCAAAGGTGCCAGCGGGGAAAAGTGATGCTGGTCCTCACTGCCTCCTGGAAACCCTTCAAATGCCCCAGACAAATTGGCCCTCTCTGCTTTCCTGCAGACTCGAGCCTCAAAAGCACCTTTTTTCACTTTCGGAGGTGGTTGGAACGAAAAAAGACAAACGTCCAGCTTTTGCTGCCACAGCAAAGGTGCCAGCGGGGAAAAGTGATGCTGGTCCTCACTGCCTCCTGGAACCCCTTCAAATGCCCCAGACAATTTGGCCCTCTCTGCTTTCCTGCGGACTCGAGCCTCAAAAGCACTTTTTTTTCATTCTCGGCAGCCTCTGGAGCAAAAAAGACAAACGTCCAGCTTTTGCTGCCACAGCAAAGGTGCCAGCGGGGAAAAGTGATGCTGGTCCTCACTGCCTCCTGGAACCCCTTCAAACGCCCCAGACAATTTGGCCCTCTCTGCTTTCCTGCTCACTCGAGCCTCAAAAGCACCTTTTTTTTACTCTCGGCAGCCTGTGGAGCAAAAAAGACAAACGTCCAGCTTTTGCTGCATCAGTAAATGTGCCAGCGGGGAAAAGTGATGCTGGTCCTCACTGCCTCCTGGAACCCCTTCAAATGCCGCAGACAATTTGGCCCTCTCTGCTTTCCTGCGGATTCGAGCCTCAAAAACACTTTTTTTTTACTGTCGACAGCCTCTGGAGCAAAAAAGACAAACGTCCAGCTTTTGCTGCCACAGCAAAGGTGCCAGCGGGGAAAAGTGATGCTGGTCCTCACTGCCTCCTGGAAACCCTTCAAATGCCCCAGACAATTTGGCCCTCTCTGCTTTCCTGCGGACTCGAGCCTCAAAAGCACCTTTTTTCACTTTCGGAGGTGGTTGGAAAGAAAAAAGACAAACGTCCTGCTTTTGCTGCCACAGCAAAGGTGCCAGCGGGGAAAAGTGATGCTGGTCCTCACTGCCTCCTGGAACCACTTCAAACGCCCCAGACAATTTGGCCCTCTCTGCTTTCCTGCGCACTCCATCCTCAAAAGCACCTTTTTTTACTCTCCGCAGCCTGTGGAGAAAAAAAGACAAACGTCCAGCTTTTGCTGCCACAGCAAAGGTGCCAGCGGGGAAAAGTGATGCTGGTCCGCAATGCCTCCTGGAACCCCTTCAAATGCCCCAGACAAATTGGCCCTCTCTGCTTTCCTGCGGACTCGAGCCTCAAAAGCGCCTTTTTTCACTTTCGGAGGTGGTTGGAAAAAAAAAACAAAAACGTCCACCCTTTGCTGCCATAGCAAAGGTGCCAGCGGGGAAAAGTGATGCTGGTCCTCACTGCCTCCTGGAACCCCTTCAAATGCCCCAGACAATTTGGCCCTCTCTGCTTTCCTGCGGACTCAATCCTCAAAAACACTTTTTTTTTACTCTCGGCAGCCTCTGGAAGAAAAGAGACAAACGTCCAGCTTTGCTGCCACAGCAAAGGTGCCAGCGGGGAAAAGTGATGCTGGTCCTCACTGCCTCCTGGAAGCCCTTCAAATGCCCCAGACAATTTGGCCCTCTCTGCTTTCCTGCGGTCTCAAGCCTCAAAAACACTTTTTTTTTACTCTCGTCAGCCTCCGCAGCAAAAAAGACAAAAGTCCAGCATTTGCTGCCACAGCAAATGTGCCATCAGGGAAACGTGATGCTGGTTCTCACTGCCTCCTGGAACCCCTTCAAATGCACCAGACAATTTGGCCCTCTCTGCTTTCCTGCGGACTTGATCCTGAAAAACACTTTTTTTCAATTTCGGCGCTGTTTGGAGCAAAAAAGGCAAACGTCCATCTTTTGCTGCCACAGCAAAGGTGCCAGTAGGGAAAAGTGATGCTGGTCCTCACTGCCTCCTGGAACCCCTTCAAATGCCCCATAGAAATTGGCCCTCTCTTCTTTCCTGCGGACTCGAGCCTCAAAAGCACCTTTTTTCACTTTCAGATGTGGTTGGAAAAAAAAGAGAGAAACGTCCAGCTTTTGCTGCCACAGCAAAGGTGCCAGCGGGGAAAAGTGATGCTGGTCCTCACTGCCTCCTGGAACCCCTTCAAATGCCCCATAGAAATTGGCCCTCTCTGCTTTCCTGCGGACTCGAGACTCAAAAGCATTTTTTTTCGCTTTCGGAGGTGTTTGGAAAAAAAAAAGACAAACGTCCAGCTTTTGCAGCCATAGCAAAGGTGCCAGCGGGGAAAAGTGATGCTGCTTCTCACTGCCTCCTGGAACCCCTTCAAATGCCCCAGACAATTTGGCCCTCTCTGCTTTCCTGCGGACTCAAGCCTCAAAACCACTTTTTTTTTTACTCTCGGCAGCCTCTAGAAGAGAATAGACAAACGTGCAGCTTTTACTGTCGCAGCAAAGGTGCCAGCGGGGAAAAGTGATGCTGGTCCTCACTGCCTCCTGGAACCCCTTCAAATGCCCCAGACCCATTGGCCCTCTCTGCTTTGCTGCGGACTCAAGCCTCAAAAACACTTTTTTTTTACTCTCGGCAGCATCCGCAGCAAAAAAGACAAACGTCCAGCTTTTGCTGCCACAGCAAATGTGCAAGCGGGGCAATGTGATGCTGGTCCTCACTGCCTCCTGGAACCCCTTCAAATGCCCCAGACAATTTGGCCCTCTCTGCTTTCCTGCGGATTCGAGCCCCAAAAACACTTTTTTTTTACTCTCGGCAGCCTCCGCAGCAAAAAAGACAAAAGTCCAGCATTTGCTGCCACAGCAAATGTGCCATCAGGGAAACGTGATGCTGGTTCTCACTGCCTCCTGGAACCCCTTCAAATGCACCAGACAATTTGGCCCTCTCTGCTTTACTGCGGTCTCAAGCCTCAAAAACACTTTTTTTTTACTCTCGGCAGCCTCCGCAGCAAAAAAGACAAACGTCCAGCATTTACTGCCACAGCAAATGTGCCAGCGGGGCAAAGTGATGCTGGTCCTCACTGCCTCCTGGAACCCCTTCAAATGCCCCAGACAATTTGGCCCTCTCTGCTTTCCTGCGGACTCGAGCCTCAAAAGCACGTTTATTTCATACTCGGCAGACTCTGGAGCAAAAAAGACAAGCGTCCAGCTTTTGCTGCCACAGCAAAGGTGCCAGCATGGAAAAGTGATGCTGGTCCTCACTGCCTCCTGGAACCACTTCAAATGCCCCATAGAAATTGGCCCTCTCTGCTTTCCTGCGGACTCGAGCCTCAAAAGCACCTTTTTTCACTTTCGGAGGTGGTTGGAAAAAAAAGAGAGAAACGTCCAGCTTTTGCTGCCACAGCAAAGGTGCCAGCGGGGAAAAGTGATGCTGGTCCTCACTGCCTCCTGGAACCCCTTCAAATGCCCCAGACAATTTGGCCCTCTCTGCTTACCTTCGGACTCAAGCCTCAGAAACACTTTTTTTTTTACTCTCGGCAGCCTCTGGAAGAGAAGAGACAAACGTGCAGCTTTTACTGTCGCAGCAAGCAAAGGTGCCAGGGGGGAAAAGTGATGCTGGTCCTCACTGCCTCCTGGAACCCCTTCAAATACCCCAGACATATTGGCCCTCTCTGCTTTCCTGCGGACTCGAGCCTTAAAAGCACCTTTTTTCACTTTAGGAGGTGGTTGGAAAAAAAAAAGACAAACGTCCAGCTTTTGCTGCCACAGCAAAGGTGCCAGCGGGGAAAAGTGATGCTGGTCCTCACTGCCTCCTGGAACCCCTTCAAATGCCCCATTCAATTTGGCCCTCTCTGCTTTGCTGTGGACTCGAGCGTCAAATGAAACTTTTTTCACTCTCGGCAGCCTCCGCAGCAAAAAAGACAAACGTCCAGCTTTTGCTGCCACAGCAAAGGTGCCAGCGGGGAAAAGTGATGCTGGTCCTCACTGCCTCCTGGAACCCCTTCAAACGCCCCAGACAATTTGGCCCTCTCTGCTTTCCTGCGGACTCGAGCCTCAAAAGCACCTTTTTTCTCTTTCAGAGGTGGTTTGAAAGAAAAAAGACAAACGTCCTGCTATTGCTGCCACAGCAAAGGTGCCAGCGGGGAAAAGTGATGCTGGTCCTCACTGCCTCCTGGAACCCCTTCAAACGCCCCAGACAATTTGGCCCTCTCTGCTTTCCTGCGCACTCTATCCTCAAAAGCACCTTTTTTTACTCTCCGCAGCCTGTGGAGCAAAAAAGACAAACGTCCAGCTTTTGCTGCCACAGCAAAGGTGCCAGCGGGGAAAAGTGATGCTGGTCCGCAATGCCTCCTGGAACCCCTTCAAATGCCCCAGACAAATTGCCCCTCTCTGCTTTCCTGCGGACTCGAGCCTCAAAAGCGCCTTTTTTCACTTTCGGAGGTGGTTGGAAAAAAAAAAAAAAAAGTCCACCTTTTGCTGCCATAGCAAAGGTGCCAGCGGGGAAAAGTGATGCTGGTCCTCACTGCCTCCTGGAACCCCTTCAAATGCCCCAGACAATTTGGCCCTCTCTGCTTTCCTGCGGACTCAATCCTCAAAAACACTTTTTTTTTACTCTCGGCAGCCTCTGGAAGAAAAGAGACAAACGTCCAGCTTTGCTGCCACAGCAAAGGTGCCAGCGGGGAAAAGTGATGCTGGTCCTCACTGCCTCCTGGAACCCCTTCAAATGCCCCAGACAATTTGGCCCTCTCTGCTTTCCTGCGGTCTCAAGCCTCAAAAACACTTTTTTTTTACTCTCGTCAGCCTCCGCAGCAAAAAAGACAAAAGTCCAGCATTTGCTGCCACAGCAAATGTGCCATCAGGGAAACGTGATGCTGGTTCTCACTGCCTCCTGGAACCCCTTCAAATGCACCAGACAATTTGGCCCTCTCTGCTTTACTGCGTTCTCAAGCCTCAAAACCACTTTTTTTTTACTCTCGGCAGTCTCCGCAGCAAAAAAGAGAAACGTCCAGCTCTTGCTGCCACAGCAAATGTGCCAGCAGGGAAACGTGATGCTGGTGCTCACTGCCTCCTGGAACCCCTTCAAATGCCCCAGACAATTTGGCCCTCTCTGCTTTCCTGCGGACTCGAGCCTCAAAAGCACGTTTATTTCATACTCGGCAGACTCTGGAGCAAAAAAGACAAACGTCCAGCTTTTGCTGCCACAGCAAAGGTGCCAGCGGGGAAAAGTGATGCTGGTCCTCACTGCCTCCTGGAACCCCTTCAAATGCCCCAGACACATTGGCCCTCTCTGCTTTGCTGCGGACTCAAGCCTCAAAAACACTTTTTTTTTACTCTCGGCAGCATCCGCAGCAAAAAATACAAAAGTCCAGCATTTGCTGCCACAGCAAATGTGCCAGCGGGGCAAAGTGATGCTGGTCCTCACTGCCTCCTGGAACCCCTTCAAATGCCCCATAGAAATTGGCCCTCTCTGCTTTCCTGCGGACTCGAGCCTCAAAAGCACCTTTTTTCACTTTCAGAGGTGGTTGGAAAAAAAAGAGAGAAATGTCCAGCTTTTGCTGCCACAGCAAAGGTGCCAGCGGGGAAAAGTGATGCTGGTCCTCACTGCCTCCTGGAACCACTTCAAATGCCCCAGACAATTTGGCCCTCTCTGCTTTCCTGCGGACTCAAGCCTCAAAAGCACCTTTTTTTTACTCTCGGCAGCCTGTGGAGCAAAAAAGACAAACGTCCAGCTTTTGCTGCATCAGTAAATGTGCCAGCGGGGAAAAGTGATGCTGGTCCTCACTGCCTCCTGGAACCCCTTCAAATGCCCCAGACAATTTGGCCCTCTCTGCTTTCCTGCGGATTCGAGCCTCAAAAACACTTTTTTTTTACTGTCGACAGCCTCTGGAGCAAAAAAGACAAACGTCCAGCTTTTGCTGCCACAGCAAAGGTGCCAGCGGGGAAAAGTGATGCTGGTCCTCAATGCCTCCTGGAACCCCTTCAAATGCCCCAGACAAATTGGCCCTCTCTGCTTTCCTGCGGACTCGAGCCTCAAAAGCACCTTTTTTCACTTTCGGAGGTGGTTGGAAAGAAAAAAGACAAACGTCCAGCTTTTGCTGCCACAGCAAATGTGCCAGCGGGGAAAAGTGATGCTGGTCCTCACTGCCTCCTGGAACCCCTTCAAATGCCCCATAGAAATTGGCCCTCTCTGCTTTCCTGCGGACTCGAGCCTCAAAAGCATTTTTTTTCGCTTTCGGAGGTGTTTGGAAAAAAAAAAGACAAACGTCCAGCTTTTGCAGCCATAGCAAAGGTGCCAGCGGGGAAAAGTGATGCTGGTCCTCACTGCCTCCTGGAACCCCTTCAAATGCCCCAGACACATTGGCCCTCTCTGCTTTCCTGCGGACTCAAGCCTCAAAAACAATTTTTTTTTACTCTCGGCAGCATCCGCAGCAAAAAAGACAAACGTCCAGCTTTTGCTGCCACAGCAAAGGTGCCAGCAGGGAATAGTGATGCTGGTCCTCACTGCCTCCTGGAACCCCTTCAAATGCCCCAGACAATTTGGCCCTCTCTGCTTTCCTGCGGACTCGAGCCTCAAAAGCACCTTTTTTCTCTCTCGGTATCCTCCGCAGCAAAAAAGACAAACGTCCAGCTTTTTCTGCTTCAGCAAAGGTGCCAGCGGGGAAAAGTGATGCTGGTCCTCACTGCCTCCTGGAACCCCTTCAAATGCCCCAGACAATTTGGCCCTCTCTGCTTTCCTGCGGACTCGAGCCTCAAAAGCACCTTTTTACACTTTCGGATGTGGTTGGAAAAAAAAAAGACAAACGTCCAGCTTTTGCTGCCACAGGAAAGGTGCCAGCATGGAAAAGTGATGCTGATCCTAACTGCCTCCTGGAACCCCTTCAAATGCCCCAGAAAAATTGGCCCTCTCTGCTATCCTGCGGACTCGAGCCTCAAATGCACTTTTTTTTCATACTCGGCAGACTCTGGAGCAAAAAATACAAACGTCCAGCTTTTGCTGCGACAGCAAAGGTGCCAGCGGGGAAAAGTGATGCTGGTCCTCACTGCCTCCTGGAACCCCTTCAAATGCCCCAGACAATTTCGCCCTCTCTTCTTTGCTGTGGACTCGAGAGTCAAATGAAACTTTTTTCACTCTCGGCAGCCTCCGCTGCAAAAAAGGGAAACGTCCAGCTTTTGCTGCCACAGAAAAGGTGCCAGCGGGGAAAAGTGATGCTGGTCCTCACTGCCTCCTGGAACCCCTTCAAATGCCCCAGACAATTTGGCCCTCTCTGCTTTCCTGCGCACTCCATCCTCAAAAGCACCTTTTTTTTTACTCTCGGCAGCCTCCGCAAGAAAAAAGACAAATGTCCATCTTTTGCTGCCACAGCAAATGTGCCAGCTGGGAAAAGTGATGCTGGTCCTCACTGCCTCCTGGAACCCCTTCAAATGCTCCAGACATTTTGGCCCTCTCTGCTTTCCTGCGGATTCGAGCCTCAAAAACACTTTTTTTTTACTGTCGACAGCCTCTGGAGCAAAAAAGACAAACGTCCAGCTTTTGCTGCCACAGCAAATGTGCCAGCAGGGAAAAGTGATGCTGGTCCTCACTGCCTCCTGGAACCCCTTCAAATGCCCCAGACAAATTGGCCCTCTCTGCTTTCCTGCAGACTCGAGCCTCAAAAGCACCTTTTTTCACTTTCGGAGTTGGTTGGAAAGAAAAAAGACAAATGTCCAGCTCTTGCTGCCACAGCAAAGGTGCCAGCGGGGAAAAGTGATGCTGGTCCTCACTGCCTCCTGGAACCCCTTCAAATGCCACAGACAATTTGGCCCTCTCTGCTTTCCTGCGGACTCGAGCCTCAAAAGCAACTTTTTTCATACTCGGCAGACTGTGGAGCAAAAAAGACAAACGTCCAGCTTATGCTGCATCAGCAAAGGTGCCAGCGGGGAAAAGTGATGCTGGTCCTCACTGCCTCCTGGAACCCCTTCAAATGCCCCAGACAATTTGGCCCTCTCTGCTTTCCTGCGGACTCGAGCCTGAAAAGCACCTTTTTTCACTCTCGACAGCCTCCGCAGAAAAAAGGGAAACGTCCAACTATTGCTGCCACAGCAAAGGTGCCAGCGGGGAAAAGTGATGCTGGTCCTCACTGCCTCCTGGAACCCCTTCAAATGCCCCAGACAATTTGGCCCTCTCTGCTTTCCTGCAAAATCTATCCTCAAAAGCACCTTTTTTCACTTTCGGCGCTGTTTGGAGAAGAAAAGGCAAAGACCAGCTTTTGCTGCCACAGCAAAGGTGCCAGCGGGGAAAAGTGATGCTGGTCCTCACTGCCTCCTGGAAACCCTTCAAATGCCCCAGACAATTTGGCCCTCTCTGCTTTCCTGCGGACTCGAGCCTCAAAAGCACCTTTTTTTTACTCTCGGCAGCCTCTGGAGCAAAAAAGACAAATGTCCAGCTTTTGCTGCATCAATAAAGGTGCCAGCGGGGAAAAGTGATGCTGGTCCTCACTGCCTCCTGGAACCCCTTCAAATGCCCCAGACAATTTGGCCCTCTCTGCTTTCCTGCGGACTCGAGCCTCAAAAGCACTTTTTTTTCATACTCGGCAGCCTCTGGAGACAAAAAAGACAAACGTCCAGCTTTTGCTGCCACAGCAAAGATGCCAGCGGGGAAAAGTGATGCTGGTCCTCACTGCCTCCTGGAACCCCTTCAAATGCCCCAGACAATTTGGCCCTCTCTGCTTTCCTGCGGATTCGAGCCTCAAAAAATATTTTTTTACTGTCGACAGCCTCTGGAGCAAAAAAGACAAACGTCCAGCTTTTGCTGCCACAGCAAAGGTGCCAGCGGGGAAAAGTGATGCTGGTCCTAAATGCCTCCTGGAACCCCTTCAAATGCCCCAGACAATTTGGCCCTCTCTGCTTTCCTGCGGACTCGAGCCTCAAAAGCACTTCTTTTTCATACTCGGCAGCCTCTGGAGCAAAAAAGACAAACGTCCAGCTTTTGCTGCCACAGCAAAGGTGCCAGCGGGGAAAAGTGATGCTGGTCCTCACTGCCTCCTGGAACCCCTTCAAATGCCCCAGACAATTTGGCCCTCTCTGCTTTGCTGCGGACTCAAGCCTCAAAAACACTTTTTTTTTACTCTCGGCAGCATCCGCAGCAAAAAAGACAAAAGTCCAGCATTTGCTGCCACAGCAAATGTGCCAGCGGGGCAAAGTGATGCTGGTCCTCACTGCCTCCTGGAACCCCTTCAAATGCTCATAGAAATTGGCCCTCTCTGCTTTCCTGCGGACTCGAGCCTCAAAAGCACCTTTTTTCACTTTCAGAGGTGGTTGGAAATAAAAGAGAGAAATGTCCAGCTTTTGCTGCCACAGCAAAGGTGCCAGCGGGGAAAAGTGATGCTGGTCCTCACTGCCTCCTGGAACCCCTTCAAATGCCCCAGACAATTTGGCCCTCTCTGCTTTCCTGCGGACTCAAGCCTCAAAAGCACCTTTTTTTTACTCTCGGCAGCCTGTGGAGCAAATAAGACAAACGTCCAGCTTTTGCTGCATCAGTAAATGTGCCAGCGGGGAAAAGTGATGCTGGTCCTCACTGCCTCCTGGAACCCCTTCAAATGCCCCAGACAATTTGGCCCTCTCTGCTTTCCTGCGGATTCGAGCCTCAAAAACACTTTTTTTTTACTGTCGACAGCCTCTGGAGCAAAAAAGACAAACGTCCAGCTTTTGCTGCCACAGCAAAGGTGCCAGCGGGGAAAAGTGATGCTGGTCCTCAATGCCTCCTGGAACCCCTTCAAATGCCCCAGACAAATTGGCCCTCTCTGCTTTCCTGCGGACTCGAGCCTCAAAAGCACCTTTTTTCACTTTCGGAGGTGGTTGGAAAGAAAAAAGACAAACGTCCAGCTTTTGCTGCCACAGCAAAGGTGCCAGCGGGGAAAAGTGATGCTGGTCCTCACTGCCTCCTGGAACCCCTTCAAATGCCCCAGACAATTTGGCCCTCTCTGCTTTCCTGCGGACTCAATCCTCAAAAACACTTTTTTTTTACTGTCGACAGCCTCTGGAGCAAAAAAGACAAACGTCCAGCTTTTGCTGCCACAGCAAAGGTGCCAGCGGGGAAAAGTGATGCTGGTCCTCAATGCCTCCTGGAACCCCTTCAAATGCCCCAGACAAATTGGCCCTCTCTGCTTTCCTGCGGACTCGAGCCTCAAAAGCGCCTTTTTTCACTTTCGGAGGTGGTTGGAAAAAAAAAAAAAAACGTCCAACTTTTGCTGCCATAGCAAAGGTGCCAGCGGGGAAAAGTGATGCTGGTCCTCACTGCCTCCTGGAACCCCTTCAAATGCCCCAGACACATTGGCCCTCTCTGCTTTCCTGCGGACTCAAGCCTCAAAAACACTTTTTTTTTACTCTCAGCAGCATCCGCAGCAAAAAAGACAAACGTCCATCTTTTGCTGCGACAGCAAAGGTGCCAGCATGGAAAAGTGATGCTGGTCCTCACTGCCTCCTGGAACCCCTTCAAATGCCCCAGACAATTTCGCCCTCTCTTCTTTGCTGTGGACTCGAGAGTCAAATGAAACTTTTTTCACTCTCGGCAGCCTCCGCTGCAAAAAAGGGAAACGTCCAGCTTTTGCTGCCACAGAAAAGGTGCCAGCGGGGAAAAGTGATGCTGGTCCTCACTGCCTCCTGGAACCCCTTCAAACGCCCCAGACAATTTGGCCCTCTCTGCTTTCCTGCGCACTCCATCCTCAAAAGCACCTTTTTTTTTACTCTCGGCAGCCTCCGCAAGAAAAAAGACAAATGTCCAGCTTTTGCTGCCACAGCAAAGGTGCCAGCTGGGAAAAGTGATGCTGGTCCTCACTGCCTCCTGGAACCCCTTCAAATGCCGCAGACAATTTGGCCCTCTCTGCTTTCCTGCGGATTCGAGCCTCAAAAACACTTTTTTTTTACTGTCGACAGCCTCTGGAGCAAAAAAGACAAACGTCCAGCTTTTGCTGCCACAGCAAAGGTGCCAGCGGGGAAAAGTGATGCTGGTCCTCAATGCCTCCTGGAACCCCTTCAAATGCCCCAGACAAATTGGCCCTCTCTGCTTTCCTGCGGATTCGAGCCTCAAAAGCACCTTTTTTCACTTTCGGAGGTGGTTGGAAAGAAAAAAGACAAACGTCCAGCTTTTGCTGCCACAGCAAAGGTGCCAGCGGGGAAAAGTGATGCTGGTCCTCACTGCCTCCTGGAACCCCTTCAAATGCCCCATAGAAATTGGCCCTCTCTGCTTTCCTGCGGACTCGAGACTCAAAAGCATTTTTTTTCGCTTTCGGAGGTGTTTGGAAAAAAAAAAAGACAAATGTCCAGCTTTTGCAGCCATAGCAAAGGTGCCAGCGGGGAAAAGTGATGCTGGTCCTCACTGCCTCCTGGAACCCCTTCAAATGCCCCAGACAATTTGGCCCTCTCTGCTTTCCTGCGGACTCAATCCTCAAAAACACTTTTTTTTTACTGTCGACAGCCTCTGGAGCAAAAAAGACAAACGTCCAGCTTTTGCTGCCACAGCAAAGGTGCCAGCGGGGAAAAGTGATGCTGGTCCTCAATGCCTCCTGGAACCCCTTCAAATGCCCCAGACAAATTGGCCCTCTCTGCTTTCCTGCGGACTCGAGCCTCAAAAGCGCCTTTTTTCACTTTCGGAGGTGGTTGGAAAAAAAAAAAAAAACGTCCACCTTTTGCTGCCATAGCAAAGGTGCCAGCGGGGAAAAGTGATGCTGGTCCTCACTGCCTCCTGGAACCCCTTCAAATGCCCCAGACACATTGGCCCTCTCTGCTTTCCTGCGGACTCAAGCCTCAAAAACACTTTTTTTTTACTCTCGGCAGCATCCGCAGCAAAAAAGACAAACGTCCATCTTTTGCTGCGACAGCAAAGGTGCCAGCAGGGAAAAGTGATGCTGGTCCTCACTGCCTCCTGGAACCCCTTCAAATGCCCCAGACAATTTGGCCCTCTCTGCTTTCCTGCGGACTCGAGCCTCAAAAGCACCTTTTATCTCTCTCGGTATCCTCCGCAGCAAAAAAGACAAACGTCCAGCTTTTTCTGCTTCAGCAAAGGTGCCAGCGGGGAAAAGTGATGCTGGTCCTCACTGCCTCCTGGAACCCCTTCAAATGCCCCAGACAATTTGGCCCTCTCTGCTTTCCTGCGGACTCGAGCCTCAAAAGCACCTTTTTTCACTTTCGGAGGTGGTTGGAAAGAAAAAAGACAAACGTCCAGCTTTTGCTGCCACAGCAAAGGTGCCAGCGGGGAAAAGTGATGCTGGTCCTCAATGCCTCCTGGAACCCCTTCAAATGCCCCAGACAAATTGGCCCTCTCTGCTTTCCTGCGGACTCGAGCCTCAAAAGCACCTTTTTTCACTTTCGGAGGTGGTTGGAAAGAAAAAAGACAAACGTCCAGCTTTTGCTGCCACAGCAAAGGTGCCAGCGGGGAAAAGTGATGCTGGTCCTCACTGCCTCCTGGAACCCCTTCAAATGCCCCATAGAAATTGGCCCTCTCTGCTTTCCTGCGGACTCGAGACTCAAAAGCATTTTTTTTCGCTTTCGGAGGTGTTTGGAAAAAAAAAAGACAAACGTCCAGCTTTTGCAGCCATAGCAAAGGTGCCAGCGGGGAAAAGTGATGCTGGTCCTCACTGCCTCCTGGAACCCCTTCAAATGCCCCAGACAATTTGGCCCTCTCTGCTTTCCTGCGGACTCAATCCTCAAAAACACTTTTTTTTTACTGTCGACAGCCTCTGGAGCAAAAAAGACAAACGTCCAGCTTTTGCTGCCACAGCAAAGGTGCCAGCGGGGAAAAGTGATGCTGGTCCTCAATGCCTCCTGGAACCCCTTCAAATGCCCCAGACAAATTGGCCCTCTCTGCTTTCCTGCGGACTCGAGCCTCAAAAGCGCCTTTTTTCACTTTCGGAGGTGGTTGGAAAAAAAAAAAAAAACGTCCACCTTTTGCTGCCATAGCAAAGGTGCCAGCGGGGAAAAGTGATGCTGGTACTCACTGCCTCCTGGAACCCCTTCAAATGCCCCAGACAATTTCGCCCTCTCTTCTTTGCTGTGGACTCGAGAGTCAAATGAAACTTTTTTCACTCTCGGCAGCCTCCGCTGCAAAAAAGGGAAACGTCCAGCTTTTGCTGCCACAGAAAAGGTGCCAGCGGGGAAAAGTGATGCTGGTCCTCACTGCCTCCTGGAACCCCTTCAAACGCCCCAGACAATTTGGCCCTCTCTGCTTTCCTGCGCACTCCATCCTCAAAAGCACCTTTTTTTTTACTCTCGGCAGCCTCCGCAAGAAAAAAGACAAATGTCCAGCTTTTGCTGCCACAGCAAAGGTGCCAGCTGGGAAAAGTGATGCTGGTCATCACTGCCTCCTGGAACCCCTTCAAATGCCCCAGACATTTTGGCCCTCTCTGCTTTCCTGCGGATTCGAGCCTCAAAAACACATTTTTTTTACTGTCGACAGCCTCTGGAGCAAAAAAGACAAACGTCCAGCTTTTGCTGCCACAGCAAATGTGCCAGCAGGGAAAAGTGATGCTGGTCCTCACTGCCTCCTGGAACCCCTTCAAATGCCCCAGACAAATTGGCCCTCTGCTTTCCTGCAGACTCGAGCCTCAAAAGCACCTTTTTTCACTTTCGGAGTTGGTTGGAAAGAAAAATACAAACGTCCAGCTCTTGCTGCCACAGCAAAGGTGCCAGCGGGGAAAAGTGATGCTGGTCCTCACTGCCTCCTGGAATCCCTTCAAATGCCACAGACAATTTGGCCCTCTCTGCTTTCCTGCGGACTCGAGCCTCAAAAGCAACTTTTTTCATACTCGGCAGACTGTGGAGCAAAAAAGACAAACGTCCATCTTATGCTGCATCAGCAAAGGTGCCAGCGGGGAAAAGTGATGCTGGTCCTCACTGCCTCCTGGAACCCCTTCAAATGCCCCAGACAATTTGGCCCTCTCTGCTTTCCTGCGGACTCGAGCCTGAAAAGCACCTTTTTTCACTCTCGACAGCCTCCGCAGAAAAAAGGGAAACGTCCAACTATTGCTGCCACAGCAAAGGTGCCAGCGGGGAAAAGTGATGCTGGTCCTCACTGCCTCCTGGAACCCCTTCAAATGCCCCAGACAATTTGGCCCTCTCTGCTTTCCTGCAAAATCTATCCTCAAAAGCACCTTTTTTCGCTTTCGGCGCTGTTTGGAGAAGAAAAGGCAAAGACCAGCTTTTGCTGCCACAGCAAAGGTGCCAGCGGGGAAAAGTGATGCTGGTCCTCACTGCCTCCTGGAAACCCTTCAAATGCCCCAGACAATTTGGCCCTCTCTGCTTTCCTGCGGACTCGAGCCTCAAAAGCACCTTTTTTTTACTCTTGGCAGCCTCTGGAGCAAAAAAGACAAATGTCCAGCTTTTGCTGCATCAATAAAGGTGCCAGCGGGGAAAAGTGATGCTGGTCCTCACTGCCTCCTGGAACCCCTTCAAATGCCCCAGACAATTTGGCCCTCTCTGCTTTCCTGCTGACTCGAGCCTCAAAAGCACTTTTTTTTCATACTCGGCAGCCTCTGGAGACAAAAAAGACAAACGTCCAGCTTTTGCTGCCACAGCAAAGATGCCAGCGGGGAAAAGTGATGCTGGTCCTCACTGCCTCCTGGAACCCCTTCAAATGCCCCAGACAATTTGGCCCTCTCTGCTTTCCTGCGGATTCGAGCCTCAAAAACACTATTTTTTTACTGTCGACAGCCTCTGGAGCAAAAAAGACAAACGTCCAGCTTTTGCTGCCACAGCAAAGGTGCCAGCGGGGAAAAGTGATGCTGGTCCTAAATGCCTCCTGGAACCCCTTCAAATGCCCCAGACAATTTGGCCCTCTCTGCTTTCCTGCGGACTCGAGCCTCAAAAGCACTTCTTTTTCATACTCGGCAGCCTCTGGAGCAAAAAAGACAACTGTCCAGCTTTTGCTGCGACAGCAAAGGTGCCAGCGGGGAAAAGTGATGCTGGTCCTCACTGCCTCCTGGAACCCCTTCAAATGCCCCAGACAATTTGGCCCTCTCTGCTTTGCTGCGGACTCAAGCCTCAAAAACACTTTTTTTTTACTCTCGGCAGCATCCGCAGCAAAAAAGACAAAAGTCCAGCATTTGCTGCCACAGCAAATGTGCCAGCGGGGCAAAGTGATGCTGGTCCTCACTGCCTCCTGGAACCCCTTCAAATGCCCCATAGAAATTGGCCCTCTCTGCTTTCCTGCGGACTCGAGCCTCAAAAGCAACTTTTTTCACTTTCAGAGGTGGTTGGAAAAAAAAGAGAGAAATGTCCAGCTTTTGCTGCCACAGCAAAGGTGCCAGCGGGGAAAAGTGATGCTGGTCCTCACTGCCTCCTGGAACCACTTCAAATGCCCCAGACAATTTGGCCCTCTCTGCTTTCCTGCGGACTCAAGCCTCAAAAGCACCTTTTTTTTACTCTCGGCAGCCTGTGGAGCAAAAAAGACAAACGTCCAGCTTTTGCTGCATCAGTAAATGTGCCAGCGGGGAAAAGTGATGCTGGTCCTCACTGCCTCCTGGAACCCCTTCAAATGCCCCAGACAATTTGGCCCTCTCTGCTTTCCTGCGGATTCGAGCCTCAAAAACACTTTTTTTTTACTGTCGACAGCCTCTGGAGCAAAAAAGACAAACGTCCAGCTTTTGCTGCCACAGCAAAGGTGCCAGCGGGGAAAAGTGATGCTGGTCCTCAATGCCTCCTGGAACCCCTTCAAATGCCCCAGACAAATTGGCCCTCTCTGCTTTCCTGCGGACTCGAGCCTCAAAAGCACCTTTTTTCACTTTCGGAGGTGTGTGAAATAAAAAAGACAAACGTCCAGCTTTTGCTGCCACAGCAAAGGTGCCAGCGGGGAAAAGTGATGCTGGTCCTCACTGCCTCCTGGAACCCCTTCAAATGCCCCATAGAAATTGGCCCTCTCTGCTTTCCTGCGGACTCGAGCCTCAAAAGCATTTTTTTTCGCTTTCGGAGGTGTTTGGAAAAAAAAAAGACAAACGTCCAGCTTTTGCAGCCATAGCAAAGGTGCCAGCGGGGAAAAGTGATGCTGGTCCTCACTGCCTCCTGGAACCCCTTCAAATGCCCCAGACAATTTGGCCCTCTCTGCTTTCCTGCGGACTCAATCCTCAAAAACACTTTTTTTTTACTGTCGACAGCCTCTGGAGCAAAAAAGACAAACGTCCAGCTTTTGCTGCCACAGCAAAGGTGCCAGCGGGGAAAAGTGATGCTGGTCCTCAATGCCTCCTGGAACCCCTTCAAATGCCCCAGACAAATTGGCCCTCTCTGCTTTCCTGCGGACTCGAGCCTCAAAAGCGCCTTTTTTCACTTTCGGAGGTGGTTGGAAAAAAAAAAAAAAACGTCCACCTTTTGCTGCCATAGCAAAGGTGCCAGCGGGGAAAAGTGATGCTGGTCCTCACTGCCTCCTGGAACCCCTTCAAATGCCCCAGACAATTTGGCCCTCTCTGCTTTCCTGCGGACTCAAGCCTCAAAAACACTTTTTTTTTACTCTCGGCAGCATCCGCAGCAAAAAAGACAAACGTCCATCTTTTGCTGCGACAGCAAAGGTGCCAGCATGGAAAAGTGATGCTGGTCCTCACTGCCTCCTGGAACCCCTTCAAATGCCCCAGACAATTTCGCCCTCTCTTCTTTGCTGTGGACTCGAGAGTCAAATGAAACTTTTTTCACTCTCGGCAGCCTCCGCTGCAAAAAAGGGAAACGTCCAGCTTTTGCTGCCACAGAAAAGGTGACAGCGGGGAAAAGTGATGCTGGTCCTCACTGCCTCCTGGAACCCCTTCAAACGCCCCAGACAATTTGGCCCTCTCTGCTTTCCTGCGCACTCCATCCTCAAAAGCACCTTTTTTTTTACTCTCGGCAGCCTCCGCAAGAAAAAAGACAAATGTCCAGCTTTTGCTGCCACAGCAAAGGTGCCAGCTGGGAAAAGTAATGCTGGTCCTCACTGCCTCCTGGAACCCCTTCAAATGCCGCAGACAATTTGGCCCTCTCTGCTTTCCTGCGGATTCGAGCCTCAAAAACACTTTTTTTACTGTCGACAGCCTCTGGAGCAAAAAAGACAAACGTCCAGCTTTTGCTGCCACAGCAAAGGTGCCAGCGGGGAAAAGTGATGCTGGTCCTCAATGCCTCCTGGAACCCCTTCAAATGCCCCAGACAAATTGGCCCTCTCTGCTTTCCTGCGGACTCGAGCCTCAAAAGCACCTTTTTTCACTTTCGGAGGTGGTTGGAAAGAAAAAAGACAAACGTCCAGCTTTTGCTGCCACAGCAAATGTGCCAGCGGGGAAAAGTGATGCTGGTCCTCACTGCCTCCTGGAACCCCTTCAAATGCCCCATAGAAATTGGCCCTCTCTGCTTTCCTGCGGACTCGAGACTCAAAAGCATTTTTTTTCGCTTTCGGAGGTGTTTGGAAAAAAAAAAGACAAACGTCCAGCTTTTGCAGCCATAGCAAAGGTGCCAGCGGGGAAAAGTGATGCTGGTCCTCACTGCCTCCTGGAACCCCTTCAAATGCTCCAGACAATTTGGCCCTCTCTGCTTTCCTGCGGATTCGAGCCTCAAAAACACTTTTATTTTACTGTCGACAGCCTCTGGAGCAAAAAAGACAAACGTCCAGCTTTTGCTGCCACAGCAAATGTGCCAGCGGGGAAAAGTGATGCTGGTCCTCACTGCCTCCTGGAACCCCTTCAAATGCCCCATAGAAATTGGCCCTCTCTGCTTTCCTGCGGACTCGAGACTCAAAAGCATTTTTTTTCGCTTTCGGAGGTGTTTGGAAAAAAAAAAGACAAACGTCCAGCTTTTGCAGCCATAGCAAAGGTGCCAGCGGGGAAAAGTGATGCTGGTCCTCACTGCCTCCTGGAACCCCTTCAAATGCCCCAGACAATTTGGCCCTCTCTGCTTTCCTGCGGACTCAATCCTCAAAAACACTTTTTTTTTACTGTCGACAGCCTCTGGAGCAAAAAAGACAAACGTCCAGCTTTTGCTGCCACAGCAAATGTGCCAGCGGGGAAAAGTGATGCTGGTCCTCAATGCCTCCTGGAACCCCTTCAAATGCCCCAGACAAATTGGCCCTCTCTGCTTTCCTGCGGACTCGAGCCTCAAAAGCGCCTTTTTTCACTTTCGGAGGTGGTTGGAAAAAAAAAGACAAACGTCCAGCTTTTGCAGCCATAGCAAAGGTGCCAGCGGGGAAAAGTGATGCTGGTCCTCACTGCCTCCTGGAACCACTTCAAATGCCCCAGACACATTGGCCCTCTCTGCTTTCCTGCGGACTCAAGCCTCAAAAACACTTTTTTTACTCTCGGCAGCATCCGCAGCAAAAAAGACAAACGTCCATCTTTTGCTGCGACAGCAAAGGTGCCAGCGGGGAAAAGTGATGCTGGTCCTCACTGCCTCCTGGAACCCCTTCAAATGCCCCAGACAATTTGGCCCTCTCTGCTTTCCTGCGGACTCGAGCCTCAAAAGCACCTTTTATCTCTCTCGGTATCCTCCGCAGCAAAAAAGACAAACGTCCAGCTTTTTCTGCTTCAGCAAAGGTGCCAGCGTGGGAAAAGTGATGCTGGTCCTCACTGCCTCCTGGAACCCCTTCAAATGCCCCAGACAATTTGGCCCTCTCTGCTTTCCTGCGGACTCGAGCCTCAAAAGCACCTTTTTACACTTTCGGATGTGGTTGGAAAAAAAAAAGACAAACGTCCAGCTTTTGCTGCCACAGGAAAGGTGCCAGCATGGAAAAGTGATGCTGGTCCTAACTGCCTCCTGGAACCCCTTCAAATGCCCCAGAAAAATTGGCCCTCTCTGCTTTCCTGCGGACTCGAGCCTCAAATGCACTTTTTTTTCATACTCGGCAGACTCTGGAGCAAAAAATACAAACGTCCAGCTTTTGCTGCCACAGGAAAGGTGCCAGCATGGAAAAGTGATGCTGGTCCTCACTGCCTCCTGGAACCCCTTCAAATTCCCCAGACAATTTCGCCCTCTCTTCTTTGCTGTGGACTCGAGAGTCAAATGAAACTTTTTTCACTCTCGGCAGCCTCCGCTGCAAAAAAGGGAAACGTCCAGCTTTTGCTGCCACAGAAAAGGTGCCAGCGGGGAAAAGTGATGCTGGTCCTCACTGCCTCCTGGAACCCCTTCAAACGCCCCAGACAATTTGGCCCTCTCTGCTTTCCTGCGCACTCCATCCTCAAAAGCACCTTTTTTTTTACTCTCGGCAGCCTCCGCAAGAAAAAAGACAAATGTCCAGCTTTTGCTGCCACAGCAAAGGTGCCAGCTGGGAAAAGTGATGCTGGTCCTCACTGCCTCCTGGAACCCCTTCAAATGCCCCAGACAATTTGGCCCTCTCTGCTTTCCTGCGGATTCGAGCCTCAAAAACACTTTTTTTTTACTGTCGACAGCCTCTGGAGCAAAAAAGACAAACGTCCAGCTTTTGCTGCCACAGCAAATGTGCCAGCAGGGAAAAGTGATGCTGGTCCTCACTGCCTCCTGGAACCCCTTCAAATGCCCCAGACAATTTGGCCCTCTCTGTTTTCTTCAGACTCGAGCCTCAAAAGCACCTTTTTTCACTTTCGGAGTTGGTTGGAAAGAAAAAAGACAAACGTCCAGCTCTTGCTGCCACAGCAAAGGTGCCAGCGGGGAAAAGTGATGCTGGTCCTCACTGCCTCCTGGAACCCCTTCAAATGCCACAGACAATTTGGCCCTCTCTGCTTTCCTGCGGACTCGAGCCTCAAAAGCAACTTTTTTCATACTCGGCAGACTGTGGAGCAAAAAAGACAAACGTCCATCTTATGCTGCATCAGCAAAGGTGCCAGCGGGGAAAAGTGATGCTGGTCCTCACTGCCTCCTGGAACCCCTTCAAATGCCCCAGACAATTTGGCCCTCTCTGCTTTCCTGTGGACTCGAGCCTGAAAAGCACCTTTTTTCACTCTCGACAGCCTCCGCAGGAAAAAAGGGAAACGTCCAACTATTGCTGCCACAGCAAAGGTGCCAGCGGGGAAAAGTGATGCTGGTCCTCACTGCCTCCTGGAAACCCTTCAAATGCCCCAGACAATTTGGCCCTCTCTGCTTTCCTGCGGGCTCGAGCCTCAAAAGCACCTTTTTTTTACTCTCGGCAGCCTCTGGAGCAAAAAAGACAAACGTCCAGCTTTTGCTGCATCAATAAAGGTGCCAGCGGGGAAAAGTGATGCTGGTCCTCACTGCCTCCTGGAACCCCTTCAAATGCCCCAGACAATTTGGCCCTCTCTGCTTTCCTGCGGTCTCAAGCATCAAAAGCACCTTTTTTTTTACTCTCGGCAGCCTCCGCAGCAAAAAAGACAAAAGTCCAGCATTTGCTGCCACAGCAAATGTGCCAGTAGGGAAAAGTGATGCTGGTCCTCACTGCCTCCTGGAACCCCTTCAAATGCCCCAGACAAATTGGCCCTCTCTGCTTTCCTGCGGACTCGAGCCTCAAAAGCACTTTTTTTTCATACTCGGCAGCCTCTGGAGCAAAAAAGACAAACGTCCAGCTTTTGCTGCCCCAGCAAAGATGCCAGCGGGGAAAACTGATGCTGGTCCTCACTGCCTCCTGGAACGCCTTCAAATGCCCCAGACAATTTGGCCCTCTCTGCTTTCCTGCGGATTCGAGCCTCAAAAACACTATTTTTTTACTGTCGACAGCCTCTGGAGCAAAAAAGACAAACGTCCAGCTTTTGCTGCCACAGCAAAGGTGCCAGCGGGGAAAAGTGATGCTGGTCCTCACTGCCTCCTGGAACCCCTTCAAATGCCCCAGACAATTTGGCCCTCTCTGCTTTCCTGCGGACTCGAGCCTCAAAAGCACTTCTTTTTCATACTCGGCAGCCTCTGGAGCAAAAAAGACAAACGTCCAGCTTTTGCTGCCACAGCAAAGGTGCCAGCGGGGAAAAGTGATGCTGGTCCTCACTGCCTCCTGGAACCCCTTCAAATGCCCCAGACAATTTGGCCCTCTCTGCTTTCCTGCGGACTCAAGCCTCAAAAACACTTTTTTTTTACTCTCGGCAGCATCCGCAGCAAAAAAGACAAAAGTCCAGCATTTGCTGCCACAGCAAATGTGCCAGCGGGGCAAAGTGATGCTGGTCCTCACTGCCTCCTGGAACCCCTTCAAATGCCCCATAGAAATTGGCCCTCTCTGCTTTCCTGCGGACTCGAGCCTCAAAAGCACCTTTTTTCACTTTCAGAGGTGGTTGGAAAAAAAAGAGAGAAATGTCCAGCTTTTGCTGCCACAGCAAAGGTGCCTGCAGGGAAAAGTGATGCTGGTCCTCACTGCCTCCTGGAACCCCTTCAAATGCCACAGACAATTTGGCCGTCTCTGCTTTCCTGCGGACTCGAGCCTCAACAGCAACTTTTTTCATACTCGGCAGACTGTGGAGCAAAAAAGACAAACGTCCATCTTATGCTGCATCAGCAAAGGTGCCAGCGGGGAAAAGTGATGCTGGTCCACCCTGCCTCCTGGAACCCCTTCAAATGCCCCAGACAATTTGGCCCTCTCTGCTTTCCTGTGGACTCGAGCCTGAAAAGCACCTTTTTTCACTCTCGACATCCTCCGCAGGAAAAAAGGGAAACGTCCAACTATTGCTGCCACAGCAAAGGTGCCAGCGGGGAAAAGTGATGCTGGTCCTCACTGCCTCCTGGAAACCCTTCAAATGCCCCAGACAATTTGGCCCTCTCTGCTTTCCTGCGGGCTCGAGCCTCAAAAGCAACTTTTTTTTACTCTCGGCAGCCTCTGGAGCAAAAAAGACAAACGTCCAGCTTTTGCTGCATCAATAAAGGTGCCAGCGGGGAAAAGTGATGCTGGTCCTCACTGCCTCCTGGAACCCCTTCAAATGCCCCAGACAATTTGGCCCTCTCTGCTTTCCTGCGGTCTCAAGCATCAAAAACACTTTTTTTTTACTCTCGGCAGCCTCCGCAGCAAAAAAGACAAAAGTCCAGCATTTGCTGCCACAGCAAATGTGCCAGTAGGGAAAAGTGATGCTGGTCCTCACTGCCTCCTGGAACCCCTTCAAATGCCCCAGACAAATTGGCCCTCTCTGCTTTCCTGCGGACTCGAGCCTCAAAAGCACTTTTTTTTCATACTCGGCAGCCTCTGGAGCAAAAAAGACAAACGTCCAGCTTTTGCTGCCCCAGCAAAGATGCCAGCGGGGAAAACTGATGCTGGTCCTCACTGCCTCCTGGAACGCCTTCAAATGCCCCAGACAATTTGGCCCTCTCTGCTTTCCTGCGGATTCGAGCCTCAAAAACACTATTTTTTTACTGTCGACAGCCTCTGGAGCAAAAAAGACAAACGTCCAGCTTTTGCTGCCACAGCAAAGGTGCCAGCGGGGAAAAGTGATGCTGGTCCTAAATGCCTCCTGGAACCCCTTCAAATGCCCCAGACAATTTGGCCCTCTCTGCTTTCCTGCGGACTCGAGCCTCAAAAGCACTTCTTTTTCATACTCGGCAGCCTCTGGAGCAAAAAAGACAAACGTCCAGCTTTTGCTGCCACAGCAAAGGTGCCAGCGGGGAAAAGTGATGCTGGTCCTCACGTCCTCCTGGAACCCCTTCAAATGCCCCAGACAATTTGGCCCTCTCTGCTTTCCTGCGGACTCAAGCCTCAAAAACACTTTTTTTTTACTCTCGGCAGCATCCGCAGCAAAAAAGACAAAAGTCCAGCATTTGCTGCCACAGCAAATGTGCCAGCGGGGCAAAGTGATGCTGGTCCTCACTGCCTCCTGGAACCCCTTCAAATGCCCCATAGAAATTGGCCCTCTCTGCTTTCCTGCGGACTCGAGCCTCAAAAGCACCTTTTTTCACTTTCAGAGGTGGTTGGAAAAAAAAGAGAGAAATGTCCAGCTTTTGCTGCCACAGCAAAGGTGCCAGCGGGGAAAAGTGATGCTGGTCCTCACTGCCTCCTGGAACCACTTCAAATGCCCCAGACAATTTGGCCCTCTCTGCTTTCCTGCGGACTCAAGCCTCAAAAGCACCTTTTTTTTACTCTCGGCAGCCTGTGGAGCAAAAAAGACAAACGTCCAGCTTTTGCTGCATCAGTAAATGTGCCAGCGGGGAAAAGTGATGCTGGTCCTCACTGCCTCCTGGAACCCCTTCAAATGCCCCAGACAATTTGGCCCTCTCTGCTTTACTGCGGATTCGAGCCTCAAAAACACTTTATTTTTACTGTCGACAGCCTCTGGGGCAAAAAAGACAAACGTCCAGCTTTTGCTGCCACAGCAAAGGTGCCAGCGGGGAAAAGTGATGCTGGTCCTCAATGCCTCCTGGAACCCCTTCAAATGCCCCAGACAAATTGGCCCTCTCTGCTTTCCTGCGGACTCGAGCCTCAAAAGCACCTTTTTTCACTTTCGGAGGTGGTTGGAAAGAAAAAAGACAAACGTCCAGCTTTTGCTGCCACAGCAAAGGTGCCAGCGGGGAAAAGTGATGCTGGTCCTCACTGCCTCCTGGAACCCCTTCAAATGCCCCATAGAAATTGGCCCTCTCTGCTTTCCTGCGGACTCAATCCTCAAAAACACTTTTTTTTTACTGTCGACAGCCTCTGGAGCAAAAAAGACAAACGTCCAGCTTTTGCTGCCACAGCAAAGGTGCCAGCGGGGAAAAGTGATGCTGGTCCTCACTGCCTCCTGGAACCCCTTCAAATGCCCCAGACAAATTGGCCCTCTCTGCTTTCCTGCGGACTCGAGCCTCAAAAGCGCCTTTTTTCACTTTCGGAGGTCGTTGGAAAAAAAAAAAGAAACGTCCAACTTTTGCTGCCATAGCAAAGGTGCCAGCGGGGAAAAGTGATGCTGGTCCTCAATGCCTCCTGGAACCCCTTCAAATGCCCCAGACACATTGGCCCTCTCTGCTTTCCTGCGGACTCAAGCCTCAAAAACACTTTTTTTTTACTCTCGGCAGCATCCGCAGCAAAAAAGAAAAACGTCCATCTTTTGCTGCGACAGCAAAGGTGCCAGCAGGGAAAAGTGATGCTGGTCCTCACTGCCTCCTGGAACCCCTTCAAATGCCCCAGACAATTTGGCCCTCTCTGCTTTCCTGCGGACTCGAGCCTCAAAAGCACCTTTTTTCTCTCTCCGTATCCTCCGCAGCAAAAAAGACAAACATCCAGCTTTTTCTGCTTCAGCAAAGTGCCAGCGGGGAAAAGTGATGCTGGTCCTCACTGCCTCCTGGAACCCCTTCAAATGCCCCAGACAATTTGGCCCTCTCTGCTTTCCTGCGGACTCGAGCCTCAAAAGCACCTTTTTTCACTTTCGGAGGTTGTTGGAAAAAAAAAAGACAAACGTCCAGCTTTTGCTGCCACAGGAAAGGTGCCAGCATGGAAAAGTGATGCTGGTCCTCACTGCCTCCTGGAACCCCTTCAAATGCCCCAGACAATTTCGCCCTCTCTTCTTTGCTGTGGACTCGAGAGTCAAATGAAACTTTTTTCACTCTCGGCAGCCTCCGCTGCAAAAAAGGGAAACGTCCAGCATTTGCTGCCACAGCAAAGGTGCCAGCGGGGAAAAGTGATGCTGGTCCTCACTGCCTCCTGGAACCCCTTCAAATGCCCCAGACAAATTGGCCCTCTCTGCTTTCCTGCGGACTCGAGCCTCAAAAGCGCCTTTTTTCACTTTCGGAGGTGGTTGGAAAAAAAAAAAGAAACGTCCAACTTTTGCTGCCATAGCAAAGGTGCCAGCGGGGAAAAGTGATGCTGGTCCTCACTGCCTCCTGGAACCCCTTCAAATGCCCCAGACAATTTGGCCCTCTCTGCTTTCCTGCGGATTCGAGCCTCAAAAACACTTTTTTTTTACTGTCGACAGCCTCTGGAGCAAAAAAGACAAACGTCCAGCTTTTGCTGCCACAGCAAATGTGCCAGCAGGGAAAAGTGATGCTGGTCCTCACTGCCTCCTGGAACCCCTTCAAATGCCCCAGAGAAATTGGCCCTCTCTGCTTTCCTGCAGACTCGAGCCTCAAAAGCACCTTTTTTCACTTTCGGAGGTGGTTGGAAAGAAAAAAGACAAACGTCCAGCTTTTGCTGCCACAGCAAAGGTGCCAGCGGGGAAAAGTGATGCTGGTCCTCACTGCCTCCTGGAACCCCTTCAAATGCCACAGACAATTTGGCCCTCTCTGCTTTCCTGCGGACTCGAGCCTCAAAAGCAACTTTTTTCATACTCGGCAGACTGTGGAGCAAAAAAGACAAACGTCCATCTTATGCTGCATCAGCAAAGGTGCCAGCGGGGAAAAGTGATGCTGGTCCTCACTGCCTCCTGGAACCCCTTCAAATGCCCCAGACAATTTGGCCCTCTCTGCTTTCCTGTGGACTCGAGCCTGAAAAGCACCTTTTTTCACTCTCGACAGCCTCCGCAGGAAAAAAGGGAAACGTCCAACTATTGCTGCCACAGCAAAGGTGCCAGCGGGGAAAAGTGATGCTGGTCCTCACTGCCTCCTGGAACCCCTTCAAATGCCCCAGACAATTTGGCCCTCTCTGCTTTCCTGCAAAATCTATCCTCAAAAGCACCTTTTTTCACTTTCGGCGCTGTTTGGAGAAGAAAAGGCAAAGACCAGCTTTTGCTGCCACAGCAAAGGTGCCAGCGGGGAAAAGTGATGCTGGTCCTCACTGCCTCCTGGAAACCCTTCAAATGCCCCAGACAATTTGGCCCTCTCTGCTTTCCTGCGGACTCGAGCCTCAAAACCACCTTTTTTTTACTCTCGGCAGCCTATGGAGCAAAAAAGACAAACGTCCAGCTTTTGCTGCATCAATAAAGGTGCCAGCGGGGAAAAGTGATGCTGGTACTCACTGCCTCCTGGAACCCCTTCAAATGCCCCAGACAATTTGGCCCTCTCTGCTTTCCTGCGGTCTCAAGCATCAAAAACACTTTTTTTTTACTCTCGGCAGCCTCCGCAGCAAAAAAGACAAAAGTCCAGCATTTGCTGCCACAGCAAATGTGCCAGTAGGGAAAAGTGATGCTGGTCCTCACTGCCTCCTGGAACCCCTTCAAATGCCCCAGACAAATTGGCCCTCTCTGCTTTCCTGCGGACTCGAGCCTCAAAAGCACTTTTTTTTCATACTCGGCAGCCTCTGGAGCAAAAAAGACAAACGTCCAGCTTTTGCTGCCCCAGCAAAGATGCCAGCGGGGAAAAGTGATGCTGGTCCTCACTGCCTCCTGGAACGCCTTCAAATGCCCCAGACAATTTGGCCCTCTCTGCTTTCCTGCGGATTCGAGCCTCAAAAACACTATTTTTTTACTGTCGACAGCCTCTGGAGCAAAAAAGACAAACGTCCAGCTTTTGCTGCCACAGCAAAGGTGCCAGCGGGAAAAAGTGATGCTGGTCCTCACTGCCTCCTGGAACCCCTTCAAATGCCCCAGACAATTTGGCCCTCTCTGCTTTCCTGCGGACTCGAGCCTCAAAAGCACTTTTTTTTCATACTCGGCAGCCTCTGGAGCAAAAAATACAAACGTCCAGCTTTTGCTGCATCAGTAAAGGTGCCAGCAGTTAAAAGTGATGCTGGTCCTCAATGCCTCCTGGAACCCCTTCAAATGCCCGAGACAATTTCGCCCTCTCAGCTTTCCTGTGGATTCGAGGCTCAAAAGCACCTTTTTTCACTCTCGACAGACTCTGGAGCAAAAAAGGCAAACGTCCAGCTTTTGCTGTATCAGTAAAGGTGCCAGCGGGGAAAAGTGATGCTGGTCCTCAATGCCTCCTGGAACCCCATCAAATGCCCCAGACAATTTCGCCCTCTCAGCTTTCCTGCGGACTCGAGCCTCAAAAGCATCTTTTTTCACTTTCGGCGCTGTTTGGACAAAAACGACAAACGTCCAGCTTTTGCTGCCACAGCAAAGGTGCCAGCGGGGAAAAGTGATGCTGGCCCTCACTGCCTCCTGGAACCCCTTCAAATGCCCCAGACAATTTGGCCCTCTCTGCTTTGCTGTGGACTCGAGCGTCAAATGAAACTTTTTTCACTCTCGGCAGCCTCCGCAGCAAAAAAGACAAACATCAAGCTTTTGCTGTCCCAGCAAAGGTGCCAGCGGGGAAAAGTGATGATGGTCCTCACTGCCTCCTGGAACCCCTTCAAATGCCCCAGAGAATTTGGCCCTCTCTGCTTTCCTGCAAAATCTATCCTCAAAAGCACCTTTTTTCAGTTTCGGCGCTGTTTGGAGAAGAAAAGGCGAAGTCCAGCTTTTGCTGCCACAGCAAAGGTGCCAGCGGGGAAAAGTGATGCTGGTCCTCACTGCCTCCTGGAACCCCTTCAAATGCCCCAGACAATTTGGCCCTCTCTGCTTTCCTGCGGACTCGAGCCTCAAAAGCACCTTTTTTTTACTCTCGGCAGCCTCTGGAGCAAAACAGACCAACGTCCAGCTTTTGCTGCATCAATAAAGGTGCCAGCGGGGAAAAGTGATGCTGGTCCTCACTGCCTCCTGGAACCCCTTCAAATGCCCCAGACAATTTGGCCCTCTCTGCTTTCCTGCGGTCTCAAGCCTCAAAAACACTTCTTTTTTTACTCTCGGCAGCCTCCGCAGGAAAAAAGACAAAAGTCCAGCCTTTGCTGCCACAGCAAATGTGCCAGCAGGGAAAAGTGATGCTGGTCCTCACTGCCTCCTGGAACCCCTAAAAAATGCCCCAGTCAATTTGGCCCTCTCTGCTTTCCTGCGGTCTCAAGCCTCAAAAACACTTTTTTTTTACTCTCGGCATCCTCCGCAGCAAAAAAGACAAACGTCCAGCTTTTGCTGCCACAGCAAATGTGCCAGCAGGGAAAAGTGATGCTGGTCCTCACTGCCTCCTGGAACCCCTTCAAATGCCCCAGACAATTTGCCCCTCTCTGCTTTCCTGCGATCTCGAGCCACAAAAAACACTTTTTTTTTACTGTCGAGAGCCTCTGGAGCAAAAAAGACAAACGTCCAGCTTTTGCTGCCACAGCAAAGGTGCCAGCGGGGAAAAGTGATGCTGGTCCTAAATGCCTCCTGGAACACCTTCAAATGCCTTAGACAATTTGGCCCTCTCTGCTTTCCTGCGGACTCAAGCCTCAAAAGCACTTTTTTTTCATACTCGGCAGCCTCTGGAGCAAAAAATACAAACGTCCAGCTTTTGCTGCTTCGGCAAAGGTGCCAGCGGGGAAAAGTGATGCTGGTCCTCACTGCCTCCTGGAACCCCTTCAAATGCCCCAGACAATTTGGCCCTCTCTGCTTTCCTGCGGTCTCAAGCCTCAAAAACACTTCTTTTTTTACTCTCGGCAGCCTCCGCAGCAAAAAAGACAAAAGTCCAGCATTTGCTGCCACAGCAAATGTGGCAGCAGGGAAAAGTGATGCTGGTCCTCACTGCCTCCTGGAACCCCTTCAAATGCCCCAGACAATTTGGCCCTCTCTGCTTTCCTGCGGACTCGAGCCTCAAAAGCACCTTTTTTTTACTCTCGGCAGCCTCTGGAGCAAAACAGACCAACGTCCAGCTTTTGCTGCATCAATAAAGGTGCCAGCGGGGAAAAGTGATGCTGGTCCTCACTGCCTCCTGGAACCCCTTCAAATGCCCCAGACAATTTGGCCCTCTCTGCTTTCCTGCGGTCTCAAGCCTCAAAAACACTTTTTTTTTACTCTCGGCATCCTCCGCAGCAAAAAAGACAAACGTCCAGCTTTTGCTGCCACAGCAAATGTGACAGCAGGGAAAAGTGATGCTGGTCCTCACTGCCTCGTGGAACCCCTTTAAATGCCCCAGACAATTTGCCCCTCTCTTCTTTCCTGCGGTCTCGAGCCACAAAAAACACTTTTTTTTTACTGTCGAGAGCCTCTGGAGCAAAAAAGACAAACGTCCAGCTTTTGCTGCCACAGCAAAGGTGCCAGCGGGGAAAAGTGATGCTGGTCCTAAATGCCTCCTGGAACACCTTCAAATGCCTTAGACAATTTGGCCCTCTCTGCTTTCCTGCGGACTCAAGCCTCAAAAGCACTTTTTTTTCATACTCGGCAGCCTCTGGAGCAAAAAATACAAACGTCCAGCTTTTGCTCCTTCGGCAAAGGTGCCAGCGGGGAAAAGTGATGCTGGTCCTCACTGCCTCCTGGAACCCCTTCAAATGCCCCAGACAATTTGGCCCTCTCTGCTTTCCTGCTGTCTCAAGCCTCAAAAACACTTCTTTTTTTACTCTCGGCAGCCTCCGCAGCAAAAAAGACAAAAGTCCAGCATTTGCTGCCACAGCAAATGTGCCAGCAGGGAAAAGTGATGCTGGTCCTCACTGCCTCCTGGAACCCCTTCAAATGCCCCAGACAATTTGGCCCTCTCTGCTTTCCTGCGGTCTCGAGCCACAAAAACCACTTTTTTTTTACTGTCGACAGCCTCTGGAGCAAAAAAGACAAACGTCCAGCTTTTGCTGCCACAGCAAAGGTGCCAGCGGGGAAAAGTGATGCTGGTCGTAAATGCCTCCTGGAACCCCTTCAAATGCCTTAGACAATTTGGCCCTCTCTGCTTTCCTGCGGACTCAAGCCTCAAAAGCACTTTTTTTTCATACTCGGCAGCCTCTGGAGCAAAAAATACAAACGTCCAGCTTTTACTGCTTCGGCAAAGGTGCCAGCGGGGAAAAGTGATGCTGGTCCTCACTGCCTCCTGGAACCCCTTCAAATGCCCCAGACAATTTGGCCCTCTCTGCTTTCCTGCGGACTCGAGCCTCAAAAGCACCTTTTTTTTACTCTCGGCAGCCTCTGGAGCAAAACAGACCAACGTCCAGCTTTTGCTGCATCAATAAAGGTGCCAGCGGGGAAAAGTGATGCTGGTCCTCACTGCCTCCTGGAACCCCTTCAAATGCCCCAGACAAATTGGCCCTCTCTGCTTTCCTGCGGACTCGAGCCTCAAAAGCACCTTTTTACACTTTCGGAGGTGGTTGGAAAAAAAAAAAGACAAACGTCCAGCTTTTGCTGCCACAGGAAAGGTGCCAGCATGGAAAAGTCATGCTGGTCCTAACTGCCTCCTGGAACCCCTTCAAATGCCCCAGACAATTTGGCTCTCTCTGCTTTCCTGCGGACTCGAGCCTCAAAAGCACTTTTTTTTCATACTCGGCAGCCTCTGGAGCAAAAAAGAGAAACGTCCAGGTTTTGCTGCCCCAGCAAAGGTGCCAGCGGGGAAAAGTGATGCTGGTCCTCACTGCCTCCTGGAACCCCTTCAAATGCCCCAGACAATTTCGCCCTCTCTTCTTTCCTGTGGACTCGCGAGTCAAATGAAACTTTTTTCACTCTCGGCAGCCTCCGCAGCAAAAAAGGGAAACGTCCAGCTTTTGCTGCCACAGAAAAGGTGCCAGCGGGAAAAAGTGATGCTGGTCCTCACTGCCTCCTGGAACCCCTTCAAACGCCCCAGACAATTTGGCCCTCTCTGCTTTCCTGCGCACTCCATCCTCAACAGCACCTTTTTTTTTACTCTCGGCAGCCTCCGCAACAAAAAAGACAAATGTCCAGCTTTTGCTGCCACAGCAAAGGTGCCAGCAGGGAAAAGTGATGCTGGTCCTCACTGCCTCCTGGAACCCCTTCAAATGCCCCAGACAATTTGGCCCTCTCTGCTTTCCTGCAGACTCGAGCCTCAAAAGCACCTTTTTTCACTTTCGGAGGTGGTTGGAAAGAAAAAAGACAAACGTCCAGCTTTTGCTGCCACAGCAAAGGTGCCAGCGGGGAAAAGTGATGCTGGTCCTCACTGCCTCCTGGAACCCCTTCAAATGCCGCAGACAATTTGGCCCTCTCTGCTTTCCTGTGGACTCGAGCCTGAAAAGCACCTTTTTTCACTCTCGACAGCCTCTGGAGCAAAAAAGACAAACGTCCAGCTATTGCTGCCACAGAAAAGGTGCCAGCGGGGAAAAGTGATGCTGGTCCTCACTGCCTCCTGGAACCCCTTCAAATGCCCCATAGAAATTGGCCCTCTCTGCTTTCCTGCGGACTCGAGCCTCAAAAGCATTTTTTTTCGCTTTCGGAGGTGGTTGGAAAAAAAAAAGACAAACGTCCATCTTTTGCAGCCATAGCAAAGGTGCCAGCGGGGAAAAGTGATGCTGGTCCTCACTGCCTCCTGGAACCCCTTCAAATGCCCCAGACAATTTGGCCCTCTCTGCTTTGCTGCGGACTCAATCCTCAAAAACACTTTTTTTTTACTCTCGGCAGCCTCTGGAAGAAAAGAGACAAACGTTCATCTTTTGCTGCGACAGCAAATGTGCCAGCGGGGAAAAGTGATGCTGGTCCTCACTGCCTCCTGGAACCCCTTCAAATGCCCCAGACAATTTGGCCCTCTCTGCTTTCCTGCGGTCTCAAGCATCAAAAACACTTTTTTTTTACTCTCGGCAGCCTCTGGAGCAAAAAAGACAAAAGTCCAGCATTTGCTGCCACAGCAAATGTGCCAGTAGGGAAAAGTGATGCTGGTCCTCACTGCCTCCTGGAACCCCTTCAAATGCCCCAGACAAATTGGCCCTCTCTGCTTTCCTGCGGACTCGAGCCTCAAAAGCACTTTTTTTTCATACTCGGCAGCCTCTGGAGCAAAAAAGACAAACGTCCAGCTTTTGCTGCCCCAGCAAAGATGCCAGCGGGGAAAAGTGATGCTGGTCCTCACTGCCTCCTGGAACCCCTTCAAATGCCCCAGACAATTTGGCCCTCTCTGCTTTCCTGCGGATTCGAGCCTCAAAAACACTATTTTTTTACTGTCGACAGCCTCTGGAGCAAAAAAGACAAACGTCCAGCTTTTGCTGCCACAGCAAAGGTGCCAGCGGGGAAAAGTGATGCTGGTCCTCACTGCCTCCTGGAACCCCTTCAAATGCCCCAGACAATTTGGCCCTCTCTGCTTTCCTGCGGACTCGAGCCTCAAAAGCACCTTTTTACACTTTCGGATGTGGTTGGAAAAAAAAAAAGACAAACGTCCAGCTTTTACTGCCACAGGAAAGGTGCCAGCATGGAAAGGGTATGCTGGTCCTAACTGCCTCCTGGAACCCCTTCAAATGCCCCAGAAAAATTGGCCCTCTCTGCTTTCCTGCGGACTCGAGCCTCAAAAGCACTTTTTTTTTAACTCGGCAGACTCTGGAGCAAAAAAGACAAACGTCCAGCTTTTGCTGCCACAGCAAAGGTACCAGCAGGGAAAAGTGATGCTGGTCCTCACTGCCTCCTGGAACCCCTTCAAATGCCCCAGACAATTTCGCCCTCTCTTCTTTGCTGTGGACTCGAGAGTCAAATGAAACTTTTTTCACTCTCGGCAGCCTCCGCTGGAAAAAAGACAAATGTCCAGCTTTTGCTGCCACAGCAAAGGTGCCAGCGGGGAAAAGTGATGCTGGTCCTCACTGCCTCCTGGAACCCCTTCAAATGCCACAGACAATTTGGCCCTCTCTGCTTTCCTGCGGATTCGAGCCTCAAAAACACTTTTATTTTACTGTCGACAGCCTCTGGAGCAAAAAAGACAAACGTCCAGCTTTTGCTGCCACAGCAAAGGTGCCAGCGGGGAAAAGTGATGCTGGTCCTCACTGCCTCCTGGAACCCCTTCAAATGCCCCAGACAAATTGGCCCTCTCTGCTTTCCTGCAGACTCGTGTCTCAAAAGCACCTTTTTTCACTTTCGGAGGTGGTTGGAAAGAAAAAAGACAAACGTCCAGCTTTTGCTGCCACAGCAAAGGTGCCAGCGGGGAAAAGTGATGCTGGTCCTCACTGCCTCCTGGAACCCCTTCAAATGCCACAGACAATTTGGCCCTCTCTGCTTTCCTGCGGAATCGAGCCTCAAAAGCACCTTTTTTCATACTCGGTAGACTGTAGAGCAAAAAAGACAAACGTCCAGCTTATGCTGCATCAGCAAAGGTGCCAGCGGGGAAAAGTGATGCTGGTCCTCACTGCCTCCTGGAACCCCTTCAAATGCCCCAGACAAATTGGCCCTCTCTGCTTTCCTGCGGACTCGAGCCTCAAAAGCACCTTTTTTCACTTTCGGAGGTGGTTGGAAAGAAAAAAGACAAGCGTCCACCTTTTGCTGCCACAGCAAAGGTGCCAGCGGGGAAAAGTGATGCTGGTCCTCACTGCCTCCTGGAACCCCTTCAAATGCCCCAGACAATTTGGCCCTCTCTGCTTTCCTGCGGACTCGAGCCTCAAAAACACTTTTTTTTTACTGTCGACAGCCTCTGGAGCAAAAAAGACAAACGTCCAGCTTTTGCTGCCACAGCAAAGGTGCCAGCGGGGAAAAGTGATGCTGGTCCTCAATGCCTCCTGGAACCCCTTCAAATGCCCCAGACAAATTGGCCCTCTCTGCTTTCCTGCGGACTCGAGCCTCAAAAGCGCCTTTTTTCACTTTCGGAGGTGGTTGGAAAAAAAAAAAAAAAACGTCCAGCTTTTGCTGCCACAGCAAATGTGCCAGCGGGGAAAAGTGATGCTGGTCCTCACTGCCTCCTGGAACCCCTTCAAATGCCCCAGACAATTTCGCCCTCTTTTCTTTGCTGTGGACTCGCGAGTCAAATGAAACTTTTTTCACTCTCGGCAGCCTCCGCAGCAAAAAAGGGAAACGTCCAGCTTTTGCTGCCACAGAAAAGGTGCCAGCGGGAAAAAGTGATGCTGGTCCTCACTGCCTCCTGGAACCCCTTCAAACGCCCCAGACAATTTGGCCCTCTCTGCTTTCCTGCGCACTCCATCCTCAACAGCACCTTTTTTTTTACTCTCGGCAGCCTCCGCAACAAAAAAGACAAATGTCCAGCTTTTGCTGCCACAGCAAAGGTGCCAGCAGGGAAAAGTGATGCTGGTCCTCACTGCCTCCTGGAACCCCTTCAAATGCCCCAGACAATTTGGCCCTCTCTGCTTTCCTGCAGACTCGAGCCTCAAAAGCACCTTTTTTCACTTTTGGAGGTGGTTGGAAAGAAAAAAGACAAACGTCCAGCTTTTGCTGCCACAGCAAAGGTGCCAGCGGGGAAAAGTGATGCTGGTCCTCACTGCCTCCTGGAACCCCTTCAAATGCCACAGACAATTTGGCCCTCTCTGCTTTCCTGCGGAATCGAGCCTCAAAAGCACCTTTTTTCATACTCGGTAGACTGTAGAGCAAAAAAGACAAACGTCCAGCTTATGCTGCATCAGCAAAGGTGCCAGCGGGGAAAAGTGATGCTGGTCCTCACTGCCTCCTGGAACCCCTTCAAATGCCCCAGACAAATTGGCCCTCTCTGCTTTCCTGCGGACTCGAGCCTCAAAAGCACCTTTTTTCACTTTCGGAGGTGGTTGGAAAGAAAAAAGACAAGCGTCCACCTTTTGCTGCCACAGCAAAGGTGCCAGCGGGGAAAAGTGATGCTGGTCCTCACTGCCTCCTGGAACCCCTTCAAATGCCCCAGACAATTTGGCCCTCTCTGCTTTCCTGCGGACTCGAGCCTCAAAAACACTTTTTTTTTACTGTCGACAGCCTCTGGAGCAAAAAAGACAAACGTCCAGCTTTTGCTGCCACAGCAAAGGTGCCAGCGGGGAAAAGTGATGCTGGTCCTCAATGCCTCCTGGAACCCCTTCAAATGCCCCAGACAAATTGGCCCTCTCTGCTTTCCTGCGGACTCGAGCCTCAAAAGCGCCTTTTTTCACTTTCGGAGGTGGTTGGAAAAAAAAAAAAAAAACGTCCAGCTTTTGCTGCCACAGCAAATGTGCCAGCGGGGAAAAGTGATGCTGGTCCTCACTGCCTCCTGGAACCCCTTCAAATGCCCCAGACAATTTCGCCCTCTTTTCTTTGCTGTGGACTCGCGAGTCAAATGAAACTTTTTTCACTCTCGGCAGCCTCCGCAGCAAAAAAGGGAAACGTCCAGCTTTTGCTGCCACAGAAAAGGTGCCAGCGGGAAAAAGTGATGCTGGTCCTCACTGCCTCCTGGAACCCCTTCAAACGCCCCAGACAATTTGGCCCTCTCTGCTTTCCTGCGCACTCCATCCTCAACAGCACCTTTTTTTTTACTCTCGGCAGCCTCCGCAACAAAAAAGACAAATGTCCAGCTTTTGCTGCCACAGCAAAGGTGCCAGCAGGGAAAAGTGATGCTGGTCCTCACTGCCTCCTGGAACCCCTTCAAATGCCCCAGACAATTTGGCCCTCTCTGCTTTCCTGCAGACTCGAGCCTCAAAAGCACCTTTTTTCACTTTTGGAGGTGGTTGGAAAGAAAAAAGACAAACGTCCAGCTTTTGCTGCCACAGCAAAGGTGCCAGCGGGGAAAAGTGATGCTGGTCCTCACTGCCTCCTGGAACCCCTTCAAATGCCACAGACAATTTGGCCCTCTCTGCTTTCCTGTGGACTCGAGCCTGAAAAGCACCTTTTTTCACTCTCGACAGCCTCTGGAGCAAAAAAGACAAACGTCCAGCTCTTGCTGCCACAGAAAAGGTGCCAGCGGGGAAAAGTGATGCTGGTCCTCACTGCCTCCTGGAACCCCTTCAAATGCCCCATAGAAATTGGCCCTCTCTGCTTTCCTGCGGACTCGAGCCTCAAAAGCATTTTTTCTCGCTTTCGGAGGTGGTTGGAAAAAAAAAAGACAAACGTCCATCTTTTGCAGCCATAGCAAAGGTGCCAGCGGGGAAAAGTGATGCTGGTCCTCACTGCCTCCTGGAACCCCTTCAAATGCCCCAGACAATTTGGCCCTCTCTGCTTTGCTGCGGACTCAAGCCTCAAAAACACTTTTTTTTTACTCTCCGCAGCCTCTGGAAGAAAAGAGACAAACGTTCATCTTTTGCTGCGACAGCAAAGGTGCCAGCGGGGAAAAGTGATGCTGGTCCTCACTGCCTCCTGGAACCCCTTCAAATGCCACAGACAATTTGGCCCTCTCTGCTTTCCTGCGGACTCGAGCCTCAAAAGCACCTTTTTTCATACTCGGTAGACTGTAGAGCAAAAAAGACAAACGTCCAGCTTATGCTGCATCAGCAAAGGTGCCAGCGGGGAAAAGTGATGCTGGTCTTCACTGCCTCCTGGAACCCCTTCAAATGCCCCAGACAAATTGGCCCTCTCTGCTTTCCCGCGGACTCGAGCCTCAAAAGCACCTTTTTTCACTTTCGGAGGTGGTTGGAAAGAAAAAAGACAAGCGTCCAGCTTTTGCTGCCACAGCAAAGGTGCCAGCGGGGAAAAGTGATGCTGGTCCTCACTGCCTCTTGGAACCCCTTCAAATGCTCCATAGAAATTGGCCCTCTCTGCTTTCCTGCGGACTCGAGCATCAAAAGCATTTTTTTTCGCTTTCGGAGGTGGTTGGAAAAAAAAAAGTCATTAGTCCAGCTTTTGCAGCCATAGCAAAGGTGCCAGCGGGGAAAAGTGATGCTGGTCCTCACTGCCTCCTGGAACCCCTTCAAATGCCCCAGACAATTTGGCCCTCTCTGCTTTCCTGCGGATTCGAGCCTCAAAAACACTTTTTTTTTACTGTCGACAGCCTCTGGAGCAAAAAAGACAAACGTCCAGCTTTTGCTGCCACAGCAAAGGTGCCAGCGGGGAAAAGTGATGCTGGTCCTCAATGCCTCCTGGAACCCCTTCAAATGCCCCAGACAAATTGGCCCTCTCTGCTTTCCTGCGGACTCGAGCCTCAAAAGCGCCTTTTTTCACTTTCGGAGGTGGTTGGAAAAAAAAAAAAAAAACGTCCAGCTTTTGCTGCCACAGCAAATGTGCCAGCGGGGAAAAGTGATGCTGGTCCTCACTGCCTCCTGGAACCCCTTCAAATGCCCCAGACAATTTCGCCCTCTTTTCTTTGCTGTGGACTCGCGAGTCAAATGAAACTTTTTTCACTCTCGGCAGCCTCCGCAGCAAAAAAGGGAAACGTCCAGCTTTTGCTGCCACAGAAAAGGTGCCAGCGGGAAAAAGTGATGCTGGTCCTCACTGCCTCCTGGAACCCCTTCAAACGCCCCAGACAATTTGGCCCTCTCTGCTTTCCTGCGCACTCCATCCTCAACAGCACCTTTTTTTTTACTCTCGGCAGCCTCCGCAACAAAAAAGACAAATGTCCAGCTTTTGCTGCCACAGCAAAGGTGCCAGCAGGGAAAAGTGATGCTGGTCCTCACTGCCTCGTGGAACCCCTTCAAATGCCCCAGACAATTTGGCCCTCTCTGCTTTCCTGCAGACTCGAGCCTCAAAAGCACCTTTTTTCACTTTTGGAGGTGGTTGGAAAGAAAAAAGACAAACGTCCAGCTTTTGCTGCCACAGCAAAGGTGCCAGCGGGGAAAAGTGATGCTGGTCCTAACTGCCTCCTGGAACCCCTTCAAATGCCCCAGAAAAATTGGCCCTCTCTGCTTTCCTGCGGACTCGAGCCTCAAAAGCACTTTTTTTTTAACTCGGCAGACTCTGGAGCAAAAAAGACAAACGTCCAGCTTTTGCTGCCACAGCAAAGGTACCAGCAGGGAAAAGTGATGCTGGTCCTCACTGCCTCCTGGAACCCCTTCAAATGCCCCAGACAATTTCGCCCTCTCTTCTTTGCTGTGGACTCGAGAGTCAAATGAAACTTTTTTCACTCTCGGCAGCCTCCGCTGGAAAAAAGACAAATGTCCAGCTTTTGCTGCCACAGCAAAGGTGCCAGCGGGGAAAAGTGATGCTGGTCCTCACTGCCTCCTGGAACCCCTTCAAATGCCCCAGACAATTTGGCCCTCTCTGCTTTCCTGCGGATTCGAGCCTCAAAAACACTTTTATTTTACTGTCGACAGCCTCTGGAGCAAAAAAGACAAACGTCCAGCTTTTGCTGCCACAGCAAAGGTGCCAGCGGGGAAAAGTGATGCTGGTCCTCACTGCCTCCTGGAACCCCTTCAAATGCCCCAGACAAATTGGCCCTCTCTGCTTTCCTGCAGACTCGTGTCTCAAAAGCACCTTTTTTCACTTTCGGAGGTGGTTGGAAAGAAAAAAGACAAACGTCCAGCTTTTGCTGCCACAGCAAAGGTGCCAGCGGGGAAAAGTGATGCTGGTCCTCACTGCCTCCTGGAACCCCTTCAAATGCCACAGACAATTTGGCCCTCTCTGCTTTCCTGCGGAATTGAGCCTCAAAAGCACCTTTTTTCATACTCGGTAGACTGTAGAGCAAAAAAGACAAACGTCCAGCTTATGCTGCATCAGCAAAGGTGCCAGCGGGGAAAAGTGATGCTGGTCCTCACTGCCTCCTGGAACCCCTTCAAATGCCCCAGACAAATTGGCCCTCTCTGCTTTCCTGCGGACTCGAGCCTCAAAAGCACCTTTTTTCACTTTCGGAGGTGGTTGTAAAGAAAAAAGACAAGCGTCCACCTTTTGCTGCCACAGCAAAGGTGCCAGCGGGGAAAAGTGATGCTGGTCCTCACTGCCTCCTGGAACCCCTTCAAATGCCCCAGACAATTTGGCCCTCTCTGCTTTCCTGCGGACTCGAGCCTCAAAAACACTTTTTTTTTACTGTCGACAGCCTCTGGAGCAAAAAAGACAAACGTCCAGCTTTTGCTGCCACAGCAAAGGTGCCAGCGGGGAAAAGTGATGCTGGTCCTCAATGCCTCCTGGAACCCCTTCAAATGCCCCAGACAAATTGGCCCTCTCTGCTTTCCTGCGGACTCGAGCCTCAAAAGCGCCTTTTTTCACTTTCGGAGGTGGTTGGAAAAAAAAAAAAAAAACGTCCAGCTTTTGCTGCCACAGCAAATGTGCCAGCGGGGAAAAGTGATGCTGGTCCTCACTGCCTCCTGGAACCCCTTCAAATGCCCCAGACAATTTCGCCCTCTTTTCTTTGCTGTGGACTCGCGAGTCAAATGAAACTTTTTTCACTCTCGGCAGCCTCCGCAGCAAAAAAGGGAAACGTCCAGCTTTTGCTGCCACAGAAAAGGTGCCAGCGGGAAAAAGTGATGCTGGTCCTCACTGCCTCCTGGAACCCCTTCAAACGCCCCAGACAATTTGGCCCTCTCTGCTTTCCTGCGCACTCCATCCTCAACAGCACCTTTTTTTTTACTCTCGGCAGCCTCCGCAACAAAAAAGACAAATGTCCAGCTTTTGCTGCCACAGCAAAGGTGCCAGCAGGGAAAAGTGATGCTGGTCCTCACTGCCTCCTGGAACCCCTTCAAATGCCCCAGACAATTTGGCCCTCTCTGCTTTCCTGCAGACTCGAGCCTCAAAAGCACCTTTTTTCACTTTTGGAGGTGGTTGGAAAGAAAAAAGACAAACGTCCAGCTTTTGCTGCCACAGCAAAGGTGCCAGCGGGGAAAAGTGATGCTGGTCCTCACTGCCTCCTGGAACCCCTTCAAATGCCACAGACAATTTGGCCCTCTCTGCTTTCCTGTGGACTCGAGCCTGAAAAGCACCTTTTTTCACTCTCGACAGCCTCTGGAGCAAAAAAGACAAACGTCCAGCTCTTGCTGCCACAGAAAAGGTGCCAGCGGGGAAAAGTGATGCTGGTCCTCACTGCCTCCTGGAACCCCTTCAAATGCCCCATAGAAATTGGCCCTCTCTGCTTTCCTGCGGACTCGAGCCTCAAAAGCATTTTTTCTCGCTTTCGGAGGTGGTTGGAAAAAAAAAGACAAACGTCCATCTTTTGCAGCCATAGCAAAGGTGCCAGCGGGGAAAAGTGATGCTGGTCCTCACTGCCTCCTGGAACCCCTTCAAATGCCCCAGACAATTTGGCCCTCTCTGCTTTGCTGCGGACTCAAGCCTCAAAAACACTTTTTTTTTACTCTCCGCAGCCTCTGGAAGAAAAGAGACAAACGTTCATCTTTTGCTGCGACAGCAAAGGTGCCAGCGGGGAAAAGTGATGCTGGTCCTCACTGCCTCCTGGAACCCCTTCAAATGCCACAGACAATTTGGCCCTCTCTGCTTTCCTGCGGACTCGAGCCTCAAAAGCACCTTTTTTCATACTCGGTAGACTGTAGAGCAAAAAAGACAAACGTCCAGCTTTTGCTGCCACAGCAAAGGTGCCAGCGGGGAAAAGTGATGCTGGTCTTCACTGCCTCCTGGAACCCCTTCAAATGCCCCAGACAAATTGGCCCTCTCTGCTTTCCTGCGGACTCGAGCCTCAAAAGCGCCTTTTTTCACTTTCGGAGGTGGTTGGAAAAAAAAAAAAAAAAACGTCCACCTTTTCCTGCCATAGCAAAGGTGCCAGCGGGGAAAAGTGATGCTGGTCCTCACTGCCTCCTGGAACCCCTTCAAATGCCCCAGACACATTGGCCCTCTCTGCTTTGCTGCGGACTCAAGCCTCAAAAACACTGTTTTTTTACTCTCGGCAGCATCCGCAGCAAAAAAGACAAACGTCCAGCTTTTGCTGCCACAGCAAAGGTGCCAGCGGGGAAAAGTGATGCTGGCCCTCACTGCCTCCTGGAACCCCTTCAAATGCCCCAGAGAAATTGGCCCTCTCTGCTTTCCTGCGGACTCGAGCCTCAAAAGCACCTTTTTTCACTTTCGGAGATGATTGGCAAAAAAAGAGAGAAACGTCCAGCTTTTGCTGCCACAGCAAAGGTGCCAGCGGGGAAAAGTGATGCTGGTCCTCACTGCCTCCTGGAACCCCTTCAAATGCTCCAGACAATTTGGCCCTCTCTGCTTTCCTGCGGATTCGAGCCTCAAAAACACTTTTATTTTACTGTCGACAGCCTCTGGAGCAAAAAAGACAAACGTCCAGCTTTTGCTGCCACAGCAAAGGTGCCAGCGGGGAAAAGTGATGCTGGTCCTCACTGCCTCCTGGAACCCCTTCAAATGCCCCAGACAAATTGGCCCTCTCTGCTTTCCTGCAGACTCGTGTCTCAAAAGCACCTTTTTTCACTTTCGGAGGTGGTTGGAAAGAAAAAAGACAAACGTCCAGCTTTTGCTGCCACAGCAAAGGTGCCAGCGGGGAAAAGTGATGCTGGTCCTCACTGCCTCCTGGAACCCCTTCAAATGCCACAGACAATTTGGCCCTCTCTGCTTTCCTGCGGACTCGAGCCTCAAAAGCACCTTTTTTCATACTCGGTAGACTGTGGAGCAAAAAAGACAAACGTCCAGCTTATGCTGCATCAGCAAAGGTGCCAGCTGGGAAAAGTGATGCTGGTCCTCACTGCCTCCTGGAACCCCTTCAAATGCCCCAGACAATTTGGCCCTCTCTGCTTTCCTGTGCACTCGAGCCTGAAAAGCACCTTTTTTCACTCTCGACAGCCTCTGGAGCAAAAAAGACAAACGTCCAACTATTGCTGCCACAGCAAAGGTGCCAGCGGGGAAAAGTGATGCTGGTCCTCAATGCCTCCTGGAACCCCTTCAAATGCCCCAGACAAATTGGCCTTCTCTGCTTTCCTGCGGACTCGAGCCTCAAAAGCACCTTTTTTCACTTTCAGAGGTGGTTGGAAAGAAAAAAGACAAACGTCCATCTTTTGCAGCCACAGCAAAGGTGCCAGCGGGGAAAAGTGATGCTGGTCCTCACTGCCTCCTGGAACCCCTTCAAATGCCCCATAGAAATTGGCCCTCTCTGCTTTCCTGCGGACTCGAGCCTCAAAAGCATTTTTTTTCGCTTTCGGAGGTGGTTGGAAAAAAAAAAGACAAACGTCTACCTTTTGCAGCCACAGCAAATGTGCCAGCGGGGAAAAGTGATGCTGGTCCTCACTGCCTCCTGGAACCCCTTCAAATGCCCCAGACAATTTGGCCCTCTCTGCTTTCCTGCGGACTCAATCCTCAAAAACACTTTTTTTTTACTGTCGACAGCCTCTGGAGCAAAAAAGACAAACGTCCAGCTTTTGCTGCCACAGCAAAGGTGCCAGCGGGGAAAAGTGATGCTGGTCCTCAATGCCTCCTGGAACCCCTTCAACTGCCCCAGACAAATTGGCCCTCTCTGCTTTCCTGCGGACTCGAGCCTCAAAAGCGCCTTTCTTCACTTTCGGAGGTGGTTGGAAAAAAAAAAAAAAAACGTCCACCTTTTGCTGCCATAGCAAAGGTGCCAGCGGGGAAAAGTGATGCTGGTCCTCACTGCCTCCTGGAACCTCTTCAAATGCCCCAGACACATTGGCCCTCTCTGCTTTGCTGCGGACTCAAGCCTCAAAAACACTTTTTTTTTACTCTCGGCAGCATCCGCAGCAAAAAAGACAAACGTCCAGCTTTTGCTGCCACAGCAAAGGTGCCAGCGGGGAAAAGTGATGCTGGTCCTCACTGCCTCCTGGAACCCCTTCAAATGCCCCATAGAAATTGGCCCTCTCTGCTTTCCTGCGGACTCGAGCCTCAAAAGCACCTTTTTTCACTTTCGGAGGTGGTTGGAAAAAAAAGAGAGAAACGTCCAGCTTTTGCTGCCACAGCAAAGGTGCCAGCGGGGAAAAGTGATGCTGGTCCTCACTGCCTCCTGGAACCACTTCAAATGCCCCAGACAATTTGGCCCTCTCTGCTTTCCTGCGGACTCAAGCCTCAAAAACACTTTTTTTTTTACTCTCGGCAGCCTCTGGAAGAGAAGAGACAAACGTGCAGCTTTTACTGTCGCAGCAAAGGTGCCAGCGGGGAAAAGTGATGCTGGTCCTCACTGCCTCCTGGAACCCCTTCAAATGCCCCAGACATATTGGCCCTCTCTGCTTTCCTGCGGACTCGAGCCTTAAAAGCACCTTTTTTCACTTTCGGAGGTGGTTGGAAAAAAAAAAGACAAACGTCCAGCTTTTGCTGCCACAGCAAAGGTGCCAGCGGGGAAAAGTGATGCTGGTCCTCACTGCCTCCTGGAACCCCTTCAAATGCCCCAGACAATTTGGCCCTCTCTGCTTTCCTGCGGACTCGAGCCTCAAAAGCACCTTTTTTCTCTCTCGGCATCCTCCGCAGCAAAAAATACAAACGTCCAGCTTTTTCTGCTTCAGCAAAGGTGCCAGCGGGGAAAAGTGATGCTGGTCCTCACTGCCTCCTGGAACCCCTTCAAATGCCCCAGACAATTTGGCCCTCTCTGCTTTCCTGCGGACTCGAGCCTCAAAAGCACCTTTTTACACTTTCGGATGTGGTTGGAAAAAAAAAAAGACAAACGTCCAGCTTTTGCTGCCACAGGACAGGTGCCAGCATGGAAAAGTGATGCTGGTCCTAACTGCCTCCTGGAACCCCTTGAAATGCTCTAGAAAAATTGGCCCTCTCTGCTTTCCTGCGGACTCGAGCCTCAAAAGCACTTTTTTTTCATACTCGGCAGCATCCGCAGCAAAAAAGACAAACGTCCAGCTTTTGCTGCCACAGGAAAGGTGCCAGCATGGAAAAGTGATGCTGGTCCTCACTGCCTCCTGGAACCCCTTCAAATGCCCCAGACAATATCGCCCTCTCTTCTTTGCTGTGGACTCGAGAGTCAAATGAAACTTTTTTCACTCTCGGCAGCCTCCGCAAGAAAACAGACAAATGTCCAGCTTTTGCAGCCACAGCAAAGGTGCCAGCAGGGAAAAGTGATGCTGGTCCTCACTGCCTCCTGGAACCCCTTCAAATGCCCCAGACAATTTGGCCCTCTCTGCTTTCCTGCGGATTCGAGCCTCAAAAACACTTTTTTTTTACTGTCGACAGCCTCTGGAGCAAAAAAGACAAACGTCCAGCTTTTGCTTCCACAGCAAAGGTGCCAGCGGGGAAAAGTGATGCTGGTCCTCACTGCCTCCTGGAACCCCTTCAAATGCCCCAGACAAATTGGCCCTCTCTGCTTTCCTGCAGACTCGAGCCTCAAAAGCACCTTTTTTCACTTTCGGAGGTGGTTGTAAAGAAAAAAGACAAACGTCCAGCTCTTGCTGCCACAGCAAAGGTGCCAGCGGGGAAAAGTGATGCTGGTCCTCACTGCCTCCTGGAACCCCTTCAAATGCCACAGACAATTTGGCCCTCTCTGCTTTCCTGCGGACTCGAGCCTCAAAAGCACCTTTTTTCATACTCGGCAGACTGTGGAGCAAAACAGACAAACGTCCAGCTTATGCTGCATCAGCAAAGGTGCCAGCGGGGAAAAGTGATGCTGGTCCTCACTGCCTCCTGGAACCCCTTCAAATGCCCCAGACAATTTGGCCCTCTCTGCTTTCCTGTGGACTCGAGCCTGAAAAGCACCTTTTTTTACTCTCGATAGCCTCCGCAGGAAAAAAGGGAAACGTCCAACTATTGCTGCCACAGCAAAGGTGCCAGCGGGGAAAAGTGATGCTGGTCCTCACTGCCTCCTGGAACCCCTTCAAATGCCCCAGACAATTTGGCCCTCTCTGCTTTGCTGTGGACTCGAGCGTCAAATGAAACTTTTTTCGCTCTCGGCAGCCTCTGCAGCAAAAAAGACAAACGTCCAGCTTTTGCTGCCCCAGCAAAGGTGCCAGCGGGGAAAAGTGATGCTGGTCCTCACTGCCTCCTGGAACCCCTTCAAATGCCCCAGACAATTTGGCCCTCTCTGCTTTCCTGCGGTCTCGAACCACAAAAACACTTTTTTTTTACTGTCGACAGCCTCTGGAGCAAAAAAGACAAACGTCCAGATTTTGCTGCAACAGCAAATGTGCCAGCGGGGAAAAGTGATGCTGGTCCTCACTGCCTGCTGGAACCCCTTCAAATGCCCCAGACAATTTGGCCCTCTCTGCTTTCCTGCGGACTCGAGCCTCAAAAGCACTTTTTTTTCATACTCGGCAGCCTCTGGAGCAAAAAATACAAACGTCCAGCTTTTGCTGCATCATTACATGTGCCAGCAGTTAAAAGTGATGCTGGTCCTCAATGCCTCCTGGAACCCCATCAAATGCCTCAGACAATTTCGCCCTCTCAGTTTTCCTGTGGATTTGAGGCTCAAAAACACCTTTTTTCACTCTCGACAGACTCCGGAGCAAAAAAGGCAAACGTCCAGCTTTTGCTGTATCAGTAAAGGTGCCAGCGGGGAAAAGTGATGCTGGTCCTCAATGCCTCCTGGAACCCCATCAAATGCCCCAGACAATTTCGCCCTCTCAGCTTTCCTGCGGACTCGAGCCTCAAAAGCATCTTTTTTCACTTTCGGCGCTGTTTGGAGCAAAAACGACAAACGTCCAGCTTTTGCTGCCACAGCACAGGTGCCAGCGGGGAAAAGTGATGCTGGCCCTCACTGCCTCCTGGAACCCCTTCAAATGCCCCAGACAATTTGGCCCTCTCTGCTTTCCTGCGGACTCGAGCCTTAAAAGCACCTTTTTTCACACTCCGCAGCCTGTGGAGTAAAAAAGACAAACGTCCAGCTTTTGCTGCCACAGCAAAGGTGCCAACGGGGAAAAGTGATGCTGGTCCTCACTGCCTCCTGGAACCCCTTCAAATGCCCCAGACAATTTGGCCCTCTCTGCTTTCCTGCGGACTCGAGCCTCAAAAGCACCTTTTTTTTAACTCTCGGCAGCCTCTGGAGCAAAAAAGACAAACGTCCAGCTTTTGCTGCATCAATAAAGGTTCCAGCGGGGAAAAGTGATGCTGGTCCTCACTGCCTCCTGGAACCCCTTCAAATGCCCCAGAGAATTTGGCCCTCTCTGCTTTCCTGCAAAATCTATCCTCAAAAGCACCTTTTTTCACTTTCGGCGCTGTTTGGAGAAGAAAAGGCGAAGTCCAGCTTTTGCTGCCACAGCAAAGGTGCCAGCGGGGAAAAGTGATGCTGGTCCTCACTGCCTCCTGGAACCCCTTCAAATGCCCCAGACAATTTGGCCCTCTCTGCTTTCCTGCGGACTCGAGCCTCAAAAGCACCTTTTTTTTACTCTCGGCAGCCTCTGGAGAAAAAAAGACAAACGTCCAGCTATTGCTGCCACAGCAAAGGTGCCAGCGTGGGAAAAGTGATGCTGGTCCTCACTGCCTCCTGGAACGCCTTCAAATGCCCCAGACAATTTGGCCCTCTCTGCTTTCCTGCGTACTCGAGCCTCAAAAGCACCTTTTTTTTACTCTCGGCAGCCTCTGGAGCAAAACAGACAAACGTGCAGCTTTTGCTGCATCAATAAAGGTGCCAGCGGGGAAAAGTGATGCTGGTCCTCACTGCCTCCTGGAACCCCTTCAAATGCCCCAGACAATTTGGCCCTCTCTGCTTTCCTGCGGTCTCAAGCCTCAAAAACACTTCTTTTTTTACTCTCGGCAGCCTCCGCAGCAAAAAAGACAAAAGTCCAGCATTTGCTGCCACAGCAAATGTGCCAGCAGGGAAAAGTGATGCTGGTCCTCACTGCCTCCTGGAACCCCTTCAAATGCCCCAGACAATTTGGCCCTCTCTGCTTTCCTGCGGTCTCAAGCCTCAAAAACACTTCTTTTTTTACTCTCGGCATCCTCCGCAGCAAAAAAGACAAACGTCCAGCTTTTGCTGCCACAGCAAAGGTGCCAGCGGGGAAAAGTGATGCTGGTCCTCACTGCCTCCTGGAACCCCTTCAAATGCCCCAGAGAATTTGCCCCTCTCTGCTTTCCTGCGGACTCGAGCCTCAAAAGCACTTTTTTTTCATACTCGGCAGCCTCTGGAGCAAAAAAGACAAACGTCCAGCTTTTGCTGCCACAGCAAAGGTGCCAGCGGGGAAAAGTGATGCTGGTCCTCACTGCCTCCTGGAACCCCTTCAAATGCCCCAGACAATTTGGCCCTCTCTGCTTTGCTGTGGACTCGAGCGTCAAATGAAACTTTATTCACTCTCGGCAGCCTCCGCAGCAAAAAAGAGAAACGTCCAGGTTTTGCTGCCACAGCAAAGGTGCCAGCGGGGCAAAGTGATGCTGGTCCTCACTGCCTCCTGGAACCCCTTCAAATGCCCCAGACACATTGGCCCTCTCTGCTTTGCTGCGGACTCAAGCCTCAAAAACACTGTTTTTTTACTCTCGGCAGCATCCGCAGCAAAAAAGACAAACGTCCAGCTTTTGCTGCCACAGCAAAGGTGCCAGCGGGGAAAAGTGATGCTGGCCCTCACTGCCTCCTGGAACCCCTTCAAATGCCCCAGAGAAATTGGCCCTCTCTGCTTTCCTGCGGACTCGAGCCTCAAAAGCACCTTTTTTCACTTTCGGAGATGATTGGCAAAAAAAGAGAGAAACGTCCAGCTTTTGCTGCCACAGCAAAGGTGCCAGCGGGGAAAAGTGATGCTGGTCCTCACTGCCTCCTGGAACCCCTTCAAATGCCCCAGACAATTTGGCCCTCTCTGCTTTCCTGCGGATTCGAGCCTCAAAAACACTTTTATATTACTGTCGACAGCCTCTGGAGCAAAAAAGACAAACGTCCAGCTTTTGCTGCCACAGCAAAGGTGCCAGCGGGGAAAAGTGATGCTGGTCCTCACTGCCTCCTGGAACCCCTTCAAATGCCCCAGACAAATTGGCCCTCTCTGCTTTCCTGCAGACTCGTGTCTCAAAAGCACCTTTTTTCACTTTCGGAGGTGGTTGGAAAGAAAAAAGACAAACGTCCAGCTTTTGCTGCCACAGCAAAGGTGCCAGCGGGGAAAAGTGATGCTGGTCCTCACTGCCTCCTGGAACCCCTTCAAATGCCACAGACAATTTGGCCCTCTCTGCTTTCCTGTGCACTCGAGCCTGAAAAGCACCTTTTTTCACTCTCGACAGCCTCTGGAGCAAAAAAGACAAACGTCCAACTATTGCTGCCACAGCAAAGGTGCCAGCGGGGAAAAGTGATGCTGGTCCTCAATGCCTCCTGGAACCCCTTCAAATGCCCCAGACAAATTGGCCTTCTCTGCTTTCCTGCGGACTCGAGCCTCAAAAGCACCTTTTTTCACTTTCAGAGGTGGTTGGAAAGAAAAAAGACAAACGTCCATCTTTTGCAGCCACAGCAAAGGTGCCAGCGGGGAAAAGTGATGCTGGTCCTCACTGCCTCCTGGAACCCCTTCAAATGCCCCATAGAAATTGGCCCTCTCTGCTTTCCTGCGGACTCGAGCCTCAAAAGCATTTTTTTTCGCTTTCGGAGGTGGTTGGAAAAAAAAAAGACAAACGTCTACCTTTTGCAGCCATAGCAAAGGTGCCAGCGGGGAAAAGTGATGCTGGTCCTCACTGCCTCCTGGAACCCCTTCAAATGCCCCAGACAATTTGGCCCTCTCTGCTTTCCTGCGGACTCAATCCTCAAAAACACTTTTTTTTTACTGTCGACAGACTCTGGAGCAAAAAAGACAAACGTCCAGCTTTTGCTGCCACAGCAAAGGTGCCAGCGGGGAAAAGTGATGCTGGTCCTCAATGCCTCCTGGAACCCCTTCAAATGCCCCAGACAATTTGGCCCTCTCTGCTTTGCTGTGGACTCGAGCGTCAAATGAAACTTTATTCACTCTCGGCAGCCTCCGCAGCAAAAAAGAGAAACGTCCAGGTTTTGCTGCCACAGCAAAGGTGCCAGCGGGGAAAAGTGATGCTGGTCCTCACTGCCTCCTGGAACCCCTTCAAATGCCCCAGACAATTTGGCCCTCTTTGCTTTCCTGCGGACTCGAGCCTCAAAAGCACCTTTTTTTTACTGTCGACAGCCTCTGGAGCAAAAAAGACAAACGTCCAGCTTTTGCTGCCACAGCAAAGGTGCCAGCGGGGAAAAGTGATGCTGGTCCTCACTGCCTCCTGGAACCCCTTCAAATGCCCCAGACAAATTGGCCCTCTCTGCTTTCCTGCAGACTCGAGCCTCAAAAGCACCTTTTTTCACTTTCGGAGGTGGTTGGAAAAAAAAGAGAGAAACGTCCAGCTTTTGCTGCCACAGCAAAGGTGCCAGCGGGGAAAAGTGATGCTGGTCCTCACTGCCTCCTGGAACCACTTCAAATGCCCCAGACAATTTGGCCCTCTCTGCTTTCCTGCGGACTCAAGCCTCAAAAACACTTTTTTTTTTACTCTCGGCAGCCTCTGGAAGAGAAGAGACAAACGTGCAGCTTTTACTGTCGCAGCAAAGGTGCCAGCGGGGAAAAGTGATGCTGGTCCTCACTGCCTCCTGGAACCCCTTCAAATGCCCCAGACATATTGGCCCTCTCTGCTTTCCTGCGGACTCGAGCCTTAAAAGCACCTTTTTTCACTTTCGGAGGTGGTTGGAAAAAAAAAAGACAAACGTCCAGCTTTTGCTGCCACAGCAAAGGTGCCAGCGGGGAAAAGTGATGCTGGTCCTCACTGCCTCCTGGAACCCCTTCAAATGCCCCAGACAATTTGGCCCTCTCTGCTTTCCTGCGGACTCGAGCCTCAAAAGCACCTTTTTTCTCTCTCGGCATCCTCCGCAGCAAAAAATACAAACGTCCAGCTTTTTCTGCTTCAGCAAAGGTGCCAGCGGGGAAAAGTGATGCTGGTCCTCACTGCCTCCTGGAACCCCTTCAAATGCCCCAGACAATTTGGCCCTCTCTGCTTTCCTGCGGACTCGAGCCTCAAAAGCACCTTTTTACACTTTCGGATGTGGTTGGAAAAAAAAAAAGACAAACGTCCAGCTTTTGCTGCCACAGGACAGGTGCCAGCATGGAAAAGTGATGCTGGTCCTAACTGCCTCCTGGAACCCCTTGAAATGCTCTAGAAAAATTGGCCCTCTCTGCTTTCCTGCGGACTCGAGCCTCAAAAGCACTTTTTTTTCATACTCGGCAGCATCCGCAGCAAAAAAGACAAACGTCCAGCTTTTGCTGCCACAGGAAAGGTGCCAGCATGGAAAAGTGATGCTGGTCCTCACTGCCTCCTGGAACCCCTTCAAATGCCCCAGACAATATCGCCCTCTCTTCTTTGCTGTGGACTCGAGAGTCAAATGAAACTTTTTTCACTCTCGGCAGCCTCCGCAAGAAAACAGACAAATGTCCAGCTTTTGCAGCCACAGCAAAGGTGCCAGCAGGGAAAAGTGATGCTGGTCCTCACTGCCTCCTGGAACCCCTTCAAATGCCCCAGACAATTTGGCCCTCTCTGCTTTCCTGCGGATTCGAGCCTCAAAAACACTTTTTTTTTACTGTCGACAGCCTCTGGAGCAAAAAAGACAAACGTCCAGCTTTTGCTTCCACAGCAAAGGTGCCAGCGGGGAAAAGTGATGCTGGTCCTCACTGCCTCCTGGAACCCCTTCAAATGCCCCAGACAAATTGGCCCTCTCTGCTTTCCTGCAGACTCGAGCCTCAAAAGCACCTTTTTTCACTTTCGGAGGTGGTTGGAAAAAAAAGAGAGAAACGTCCAGCTTTTGCTGCCACAGCAAAGGTGCCAGCGGGGAAAAGTGATGCTGGTCCTCACTGCCTCCTGGAACCACTTCAAATGCCCCAGACAATTTGGCCCTCTCTGCTTTCCTGCGGACTCAAGCCTCAAAAACACTTTTTTTTTTACTCTCGGCAGCCTCTGGAAGAGAAGAGACAAACGTGCAGCTTTTACTGTCGCAGCAAAGGTGCCAGCGGGGAAAAGTGATGCTGGTCCTCACTGCCTCCTGGAACCCCTTCAAATGCCCCAGACATATTGGCCCTCTCTGCTTTCCTGCGGACTCGAGCCTTAAAAGCACCTTTTTTCACTTTCGGAGGTGGTTGGAAAAAAAAAAGACAAACGTCCAGCTTTTGCTGCCACAGCAAAGGTGCCAGCGGGGAAAAGTGATGCTGGTCCTCACTGCCTCCTGGAACCCCTTCAAATGCCCCAGACAATTTGGCCCTCTCTGCTTTCCTGCGGACTCGAGCCTCAAAAGCACCTTTTTTCTCTCTCGGCATCCTCCGCAGCAAAAAATACAAACGTCCAGCTTTTTCTGCTTCAGCAAAGGTGCCAGCGGGGAAAAGTGATGCTGGTCCTCACTGCCTCCTGGAACCCCTTCAAATGCCCCAGACAATTTGGCCCTCTCTGCTTTCCTGCGGACTCGAGCCTCAAAAGCACCTTTTTACACTTTCGGATGTGGTTGGAAAAAAAAAAAGACAAACGTCCAGCTTTTGCTGCCACAGGACAGGTGCCAGCATGGAAAAGTGATGCTGGTCCTAACTGCCTCCTGGAACCCCTTGAAATGCTCTAGAAAAATTGGCCCTCTCTGCTTTCCTGCGGACTCGAGCCTCAAAAGCACTTTTTTTTCATACTCGGCAGCATCCGCAGCAAAAAAGACAAACGTCCAGCTTTTGCTGCCACAGGAAAGGTGCCAGCATGGAAAAGTGATGCTGGTCCTCACTGCCTCCTGGAACCCCTTCAAATGCCCCAGACAATATCGCCCTCTCTTCTTTGCTGTGGACTCGAGAGTCAAATGAAACTTTTTTCACTCTCGGCAGCCTCCGCAAGAAAACAGACAAATGTCCAGCTTTTGCAGCCACAGCAAAGGTGCCAGCAGGGAAAAGTGATGCTGGTCCTCACTGCCTCCTGGAACCCCTTCAAATGCCCCAGACAATTTGGCCCTCTCTGCTTTCCTGCGGATTCGAGCCTCAAAAACACTTTTTTTTTACTGTCGACAGCCTCTGGAGCAAAAAAGACAAACGTCCAGCTTTTGCTTCCACAGCAAAGGTGCCAGCGGGGAAAAGTGATGCTGGTCCTCACTGCCTCCTGGAACCCCTTCAAATGCCCCAGACAAATTGGCCCTCTCTGCTTTCCTGCAGACTCGAGCCTCAAAAGCACCTTTTTTCACTTTCGGAGGTGGTTGTAAAGAAAAAAGACAAACGTCCAGCTCTTGCTGCCACAGCAAAGGTGCCAGCGGGGAAAAGTGATGCTGGTCCTCACTGCCTCCTGGAACCCCTTCAAATGCCACAGACAATTTGGCCCTCTCTGCTTTCCTGCGGACTCGAGCCTCAAAAGCACCTTTTTTCATACTCGGCAGACTGTGGAGCAAAACAGACAAACGTCCAGCTTATGCTGCATCAGCAAAGGTGCCAGCGGGGAAAAGTGATGCTGGTCCTCACTGCCTCCTGGAACCCCTTCAAATGCCCCAGACAATTTGGCCCTCTCTGCTTTCCTGTGGACTCGAGCCTGAAAAGCACCTTTTTTTACTCTCGATAGACTCCGCAGGAAAAAAGGGAAACGTCCAACTATTGCTGCCACAGCAAAGGTGCCAGCGGGGAAAAGTGATGCTGGTCCTCACTGCCTCCTGGAACCCCTTCAAATGCCCCAGACAATTTGGCCCTCTCTGCTTTGCTGTGGACTCGAGCGTCAAATGAAACTTTTTTCGCTCTCGGCAGCCTCTGCAGCAAAAAAGACAAACGTCCAGCTTTTGCTGCCCCAGCAAAGGTGCCAGCGGGGAAAAGTGATGCTGGTCCTCACTGCCTCCTGGAACCCCTTCAAATGCCCCTGAGAATTTGGCCCTCTCTGCTTTCCTGCAAAATCTATCCTCAAAAGCACCTTTTTTCACTTTCGGCGCTGTTTGGAGAAGAAAAGGCAAAGTCCAGCTTTTGCTGCCACAGCAAAGGTGCCAGCGGGGAAAAGTGATGCTGGTCCTCACTGCCTCCTGGAACCCCTTCAAATGCCCCAGCCAATTTGGCCCTCTCTGCTTTCCTGCGGTCTCAAGCCTCAAAAACACTTTTTTTTCATACTCGGCAGCCTCTGGAGCAAAAAATACAAACGTCCAGCTTTTGCTGCCCCAGCAAAGGTGCCAGCGGGGAAAAGTGATGCTGGTACTCACTGCCTCCTGGAACGCCTTCAAATGCCCCAGACAATTTGGCCCTCTCTGCTTTCCTGCGGTCTCGAACCACAAAAACACTTTTTTTTTACTGTCGACAGCCTCTGGAGCAAAAAAGACAAACGTCCAGATTTTGCTGCAACAGCAAATGTGCCAGCGGGGAAAAGTGATGCTGGTCCTCACTGCCTCCTGGAACCCCTTCAAATGCCCCAGACAATTTGGCCCTCTCTGCTTTCCTGCGGACTCGAGCCTCAAAAGCACTTTTTTTTCATACTCGGCAGCCTCTGGAGCAAAAAATACAAACGTCCAGCTTTTGCTGCATCATTACATGTGCCAGCAGTTAAAAGTGATGCTGGTCCTCAATGCCTCCTGGAACCCCATCAAATGCCTCAGACAATTTCGCCCTCTCAGCTTTCCTGTGGATTTGAGGCTCAAAAACACCTTTTTTCACTCTCGACAGACTCCGGAGCAAAAAAGGCAAACGTCCAGCTTTTGCTGTATCAGTAAAGGTGCCAGCGGGGAAAAGTGATGCTGGTCCTCAATGCCTCCTGGAACCCCATCAAATGCCCCAGACAATTTCGCCCTCTCAGCTTTCCTGCGGACTCGAGCCTCAAAAGCATCTTTTTTCACTTTCGGCGCTGTTTGGAGCAAAAACGACAAACGTCCAGCTTTTGCTGCCACAGCACAGGTGCCAGCGGGGAAAAGTGATGCTGGCCCTCACTGCCTCCTGGAACCCCTTCAAATGCCCCAGACAATTTGGCCCTCTCTGCTTTCCTGCGGACTCGAGCCTTAAAAGCACCTTTTTTCACACTCCGCAGCCTGTGGAGTAAAAAAGACAAACGTCCAGCTTTTGCTGCCACAGCAAAGGTGCCAACGGGGAAAAGTGATGCTGGTCCTCACTGCCTCCTGGAACCCCTTCAAATGCCCCAGACAATTTGGCCCTCTCTGCTTTCCTGCGGACTCGAGCCTCAAAAGCACCTTTTTTTTAACTCTCGGCAGCCTCTGGAGCAAAAAAGACAAACGTCCAGCTTTTGCTGCATCAATAAAGGTTCCAGCGGGGAAAAGTGATGCTGGTCCTCACTGCCTCCTGGAACCCCTTCAAATGCCCCAGAGAATTTGGCCCTCTCTGCTTTCCTGCAAAATCTATCCTCAAAAGCACCTTTTTTCACTTTCGGCGCTGTTTGGAGAAGAAAAGGCGAAGTCCAGCTTTTGCTGCCACAGCAAAGGTGCCAGCGGGGAAAAGTGATGCTGGTCCTCACTGCCTCCTGGAACCCCTTCAAATGCCCCAGACAATTTGGCCCTCTCTGCTTTCCTGCGGACTCGAGCCTCAAAAGCACCTTTTTTTTACTCTCGGCAGCCTCTGGAGAAAAAAAGACAAACGTCCAGCTATTGCTGCCACAGCAAAGGTGCCAGCGTGGGAAAAGTGATGCTGGTCCTCACTGCCTCCTGGAACGCCTTCAAATGCCCCAGACAATTTGGCCCTCTCTGCTTTCCTGCGTACTCGAGCCTCAAAAGCACCTTTTTTTTACTCTCGGCAGCCTCTGGAGCAAAACAGACAAACGTGCAGCTTTTGCTGCATCAATAAAGGTGCCAGCGGGGAAAAGTGATGCTGGTCCTCACTGCCTCCTGGAACCCCTTCAAATGCCCCAGACAATTTGGCCCTCTCTGCTTTCCTGCGGTCTCAAGCCTCAAAAACACTTCTTTTTTTACTCTCGGCAGCCTCCGCAGCAAAAAAGACAAAAGTCCAGCATTTGCTGCCACAGCAAATGTGCCAGCAGGGAAAAGTGATGCTGGTCCTCACTGCCTCCTGGAACCCCTTCAAATGCCCCAGACAATTTGGCCCTCTCTGCTTTCCTGCGGTCTCAAGCCTCAAAAACACTTCTTTTTTTACTCTCGGCATCCTCCGCAGCAAAAAAGACAAACGTCCAGCTTTTGCTGCCACAGCAAAGGTGCCAGCGGGGAAAAGTGATGCTGGTCCTCACTGCCTCCTGGAACCCCTTCAAATGCCCCAGAGAATTTGCCCCTCTCTGCTTTCCTGCGGACTCGAGCCTCAAAAGCACTTTTTTTTCATACTCGGCAGCCTCTGGAGCAAAAAAGACAAACGTCCAGCTTTTGCTGCCACAGCAAAGGTGCCAGCGGGGAAAAGTGATGCTGGTCCTCACTGCCTCCTGGAACCCCTTCAAATGCCCCAGACAATTTGGCCCTCTCTGCTTTGCTGTGGACTCGAGCGTCAAATGAAACTTTATTCACTCTCGGCAGCCTCCGCAGCAAAAAAGAGAAACGTCCAGGTTTTGCTGCCACAGCAAAGGTGCCAGCGGGGAAAAGTGATGCTGGTCCTCACTGCCTCCTGGAACCCCTTCAAATGCCCCAGACAATTTGGCCCTCTTTGCTTTCCTGCGGACTCGAGCCTCAAAAGCACCTTTTTTTTACTTTGGGCAGCCTCTGGAGCAAAAAAGACAAATGTCCAGCTTTTGCAGCCACAGCAAAGGTGCCAGCAGGGAAAAGTGATGCTGGTCCTCACTGCCTCCTGGAACCCCTTCAAATGCCCCAGACAATTTGGCCCTCTCTGCTTTCCTGCGGATTCGAGCCTCAAAAACACTTTTTTTTTACTGTCGACAGCCTCTGGAGCAAAAAAGACAAACGTCCAGCTTTTGCTGCCACAGCAAAGGTGCCAGCGGGGAAAAGTGATGCTGGTCCTCACTGCCTCCTGGAACCCCTTTAAATGCCCCATACAAATTGGCCCTCTCTGCTTTCCTGCAGACTCGAGCCTCAAAAGCACCTTTTTTCACTTTCGGAGGTGGTTGTAAAGAAAAAAGACAAACGTCCAGCTCTTGCTGCCACAGCAAAGGTGCCAGCGGGGAAAAGTGATGCTGGTCCTCACTGCCTCCTGGAACCCCTTCAAATGCCACAGACAATTTGGCCCTCTCTGCTTTCCTGCGGACTCCAGCCTCAAAAGCACCTTTTTTCATACTCGACAGACTGTGGAGCAAAACAGACAAACGTCCAGCTTATGCTGCATCAGCAAAGGTGCCAGCGGGGAAAAGTGATGCTGGTCCTCACTGCCTCCTGGAACCCCTTCAAATGCCCCAGACAATTTGGCCCTCTCTGCTTTCCTGTGGACTCGAGCCTGAAAAGCACCTTTTTTTACTCTCGATAGCCTCCGCAGGAAAAAAGGGAAACGTCCAACTATTGCTGCCACAGCAAAGGTGCCAGCGGGAAAGTGATGCTGGCCCTCACTGCCTCCTGGAACCCCTTCAAATGCCCCAGACAATTTGGCCCTCTCTGCTTTCCTGCGGACTCGAGCCTCAAAAGCACCTTTTTTCACACTCAGCAGCCTCTAGAGTAAAAAAGACAAACGTCCAGCTTTTGCTGCCACAGCAAAGGTGCCAACGGGGAAAAGTGATGCTGGTCCTCACTGCCTCCTGGAACCCCTTCAAATGCCCCAGACAATTTGGCCCTCTCTGCTTTGTAGTGGACTCGAGCGTCAAATGAAACTTTTTTCACTCTCGGCAGCCTCCGCAGCAAAAAAGACAAACGTCCAGCTTTTGCTGCCACAGCAAAGGTGCCAGCGGGGAAAAGTGATGCTGGTCCTCACTGCCTCCTGGAACCCCTTCAAATGCCCCAGAGAATTTGGCCCTCTCTGCTTTCCTGCAAAATCTATCCTCAAAAGCACCTTTTTTCACTTTCGGCGCTGTTTGGAGAAGAAAAGGCGAAGTCCAGCTTTTGCTGCCACAGCAAAGGTGCCAGCGGGGAAAAGTGATGCTGGTCCTCACTGCCTCCTGGAACCCCTTCAAATGCCCCAGACAATTTGGCCCTCTCTGCTTTCCTGCGGACTCGAGCCTCAAAAGCACCTTTTTTTTACTCTCGGCAGCCTCCGCAGCAAAAAAGACAAACGTCCAGCTTTTGCTGCCACAGCAAAGGTGCCAGCGGGGAAAAGTGATGCTGGTCCTCACTGCCTCCTGGAACCCCTTCAAATGCCACAGACAATTTGGCCCTCTCTGCTTTCCTGCGGACTCGAGCCTCAAAAGCACCTTTTTTCATACTCGGCAGACTGTGGAGCAAAAAAGACAAACGTCCAGCTTATGCTGCATCAGCAAAGGTGCCAGCGGGGAAAAGTGATGCTGGTCCTCACTGCCTCCTGGAACCCCTTCAAATGCCCCATAGAAATTGGCCCTCTCTGCTTTCCTGCGGACTCGAGCCTCAAAAGCATTTTTTTTCGCTTTCGGATGTTGTTGGAAAGAAAAAAAGACAAACGTCCAGCTTTTGCTGCCACAGGAAAGGTGCCAGCATGGAAAAGTGATGCTGGTCCTAACTGCCTCCTGGAACCCCTTCAAATGCCCCAGAAAAATTGGCCCTCTCTGCTTTCCTGCGGACTCGAGCCTCAAAAGCACTTTTTTTTTTACTCGGTAGACTCTGGAGCAAAAAAGACAAACGTCCAGCTTTTGCTGCCACAGCAAAGGTGCCAGCGGGGAAAAGTGATGCTGGTCCTCACTGCCTCCTGGAACCCCTTCAAATGCCCCAGACAATTTCGCCCTCTCTTCTTTGCTGTGGACTCGAGAGTCAAATGGAACTTTTTTCACTCTCGGCAGCCTCCGCTGCAAAAAAGGGAAACGTCCAGCTTTTGCTGCCACAGAAAAGGTGCCAGCGGGGAAAAGTGATGCTGGTCCTCACTGCCTCCTGGAACCCCTTCAAACGCCCCAGACAATTTGGCCCTCTCTGCTTTCCTGCGCACTCCATCCTCAAAATCACCTTTTTTTTTACTCTCGGCAGCCTCCGCAACAAAAAAGACAAATGTCCAGCTTTTGCTGCCACAGCAAAGGTGCCAACAGGGAAAAGTGATGCTGGTCCTCACTGCCTCCTGGAACCCCTTCAAATGCCCCAGACAATTTGGCCCTCTCTGCTTTCCTGCGGATTCGAGCCTCAAAAACACTTTTTTTTTACTGTTGACAGCCTCTGGAGCAAAAAAGACAAACGTCCAGCTTTTGCTGCCACAGCAAAGGTGCCAGCGGGGAAAAGTGATGCTGGTCCTCACTGCCTCCTGGAACCCCTTCAAATGCCACAGACAATTTGGCCCTCTCTGCTTTCCTGCGGACTCGAGCCTCAAAAGCACCTTTTTTCATACTCGGCAGACTGTGGAGCAAAAAAGACAAACGTCCAGCTTATGCTGCATCAGCAAAGGTGCCAGCGGGGAAAAGTGATGCTGGTCCTCACTGCCTCCTGGAACCCCTTCAAATGCCCCAGACAATTTGGCCCTCTCTGCTTTCCTGTGGACTCGAGCCTGAAAAGCACCTTTTTTCACTCTCGACATCCTCCGCAGGAAAAAAGGGAAACGTCCAACTATTGCTGCCACAGCAAAGGTGCCAGCGGGGAAAAGTGATGCTGGTCCTCACTGCCTCCTGGAACCCCTTCAAATGCCCCAGACAATTTGGCCCTCTCTGCTTTGCTGTGGACTCGAGCGTCAAATGAAACTTTTTTCGCTCTCGGCAACCTCTGCAGCAAAAAAGACAAACGTCCAGCTTTTGCTTCCCCAGCAAAGGTGCCAGCGGGGAAAAGTGATGCTGGTCCTCACTGCCTCCTGGAACCCCTTCAAATGCCCCAGAGAATTTTGCCCTCTCTGCTTTCCTTCAAAATCTATCCTCAAAAGCACCTTTTTTCTCTTTCGGCGCTGTTTGGAGAAGAAAAGGCAAAGTCCAGCTTTTGCTGCCACAGCAAAGGTGCCAGCGGGGAAAAGTGATGCTGGTACTCACTGCCTCCTGGAAACCCTTCAAATGCCCCAGACAATTTGGCCCTCTCTGCTTTCCTGCGGACTCAAGCCTCAAAAGCACCTTTTTTTTACTCTCGGCAGCCTCTGGAGCAAAAAAGACAAACGTCCAGCTATTGCTGCCACAGAAAAGGTGCCAGCGGGGAAAAGTGATGCTGGTCCTCACTGCCTCCTGGAACCCCTTCAAATGCCCCATAGAAATTGGCCCTCTCTGATTTCCTGCGGACTCGAGCCTCAAAAGCATTTTTTTTCGCTTTCGGAGGTGGTTGGAAAAAAAAAAGACAAACGTCCATCTTTTGCAGCCATAGCAAAGGTGCCAGCGGGGAAAAGTGATGCTGGTCCTCACTGCCTCCTGGAACCCCTTCAAATGCCCCAGACAATTTGGCCCTCTCTGCTTTCCTGCGGACTCAATCCTCAAAAACACTTTTTTTTTACTCTCGGCAGCCTCTGGAAGAAAAGAGACAAACGTTCATCTTTTGCTGCCCCAGCAAATGTGCCAGCGGGGAAAAGTGATGCTGGTCCTCACTGCCTCCTGGAACCCCTTCAAATGCCCCAGACAATTTGGCCCTCTCTGCTTTCCTGCGGACTCGAGCCTCAAAAGCACCTTTTTTCTCTCTCGGCATCCTCCGCAGCAAAAAAGACAAACGTCCAGCTTTTTCTGCTTCAGCAAAGGTGCCAGCGGGGAAAAGTGATGCTGGTCCTCACTGCCTCCTGGAACCCCTTCAAATGCCCCAGACAATTTGGCCCTCTCTTCTTTGCTGTGGACTCGAGAGTCAAATGAAACTTTTTTCACTCTCGGCAGCCTCCGCTGCAAAAAAGGGAAACGTCCAGCTTTTGCTGCCACAGAAAAGGTGCCAGCGGGGAAAAGTGATGCTGGTCCTCACTGCCTCCTGGAACCCCTTCAAACGCCCCAGACAATTTGGCCCTCTCTGCTTTCCTGCGCACTCCATCCTCAAAAGCACCTTTTTTTTTACTCTCGGCAGCCTCCGCAAGAAAAAAGACAAATGTCCAGCTTTTGCTGCCACAGCAAAGGTGCCAGCAGGGAAAAGTGATGCTGGTCCTCACTGCCTCCTGGAACCCCTTCAAATGCCCCAGACAATTTGGCCCTCTCTGCTTTCCTGCGGATTCGAGCCTCAAAAACACTTTTTTTTTACTGTCGACAGCCTCTGGAGCAAAAAAGACAAACGTCCAGCTTTTGCTGCCACAGCAAAGGTGCCAGCGGGGAAAAGTGATGCTGGTCCTCACTGCCTCCTGGAACCCCTTCAAATGCCCCAGAGAATTTGGCCCTCTCTGCTTTCCTGCGGATTCGAGCCTCAAAAGCACCTTTTTTCATACTCGGCAGACTGTGGAGCAAAAAAGACAAACGTCCAGCTTATGCTGCATCAGCAAAGGTGCCAGCGGGGAAAAGTGATGCTGGTCCTCACTGCCTCCTGGAACCCCTTCAAAAGCCCCAGACAATTTGGCCCTCTCTGCTTTGCTGTGGACTCGAGTGTCAAATGAACCTTTTTTCGCTCTCGGCAGCCTCTGCAGCAAAAAAGACAAACGTCCAGCTTTTGCTGCCCCAGCAAAGGTGCCAGCGGGGAAAAGTGATGCTGGTCCTCACTGCCTCCTGGAACCCCTTCAAATGCCCCAGAGAATTTTGCCCTCTCTGCTTTCCTGCAAAATCTATCCTCAAAAGCAATTTTTCACTTTCGGCGCTGTTTGGAGAAGAAAAGGCAAAGTCCAGCTTTTGCTGCCACAGCAAAGGTGCCAGCGGGGAAAAGTGATGCTGGTCCTCACTGCCTCCTGGAAACCCTTCAAATGCCCCAGACAATTTGGCCCTCTCTGCTTTCCTGCGGACTCGAGCCTCAAAAGCACCTTTTTTTTACTCTCGGCAGCCTCTGGAGCAAAAAAGACAAACGTCCAGCTTTTGCTGCATCAATAAAGGTGCGAGCAGGGAAAAGTGATGCTGGTCCTCACTGCCTCCTGGAACCCCTTCAAATGCCCCAGACAATTTGGCCCTCTCTGCTTTCCTGCGGTCTCAAGCCTCAAAAACACCTTTTTTTTTGCTCTCGGCAGCCTCTGCAGCAAAAAAGACAAAAGTCCAGCATTTGCTGCCACAGCAAATGTGCCAGCGGGGAAAGTGATGCTGGTCCTCACTGCCTCCTGGAACCCCTTCAAATGCCCCAGACAAATTGGCCCTCTCTGCTTTCCTGCGGACTCGAGCCTCAAAGCACCTTTTTCACTTTCGGAGGTGGTTGGAAAAAAAAAAGACAAACGTCCAGCTTTTGCTGCCACAGCAAAGGTGCCAGCTGGGAAAAGTGATGCTGGTCCTCACTGCCTCCTGGAACCCCTTCATATGCCCCAGAAAATTGGCCCTCTCTGCTTTCCTGCGGACTCGAGCCTCAAAAGCACTTTTTTTTCATACTCGGAAGCCTCTGGAGCAAAAAAGACAACGTCCAGCTTTTGCTGCCCCAGCAAAGGTGTCAGCGGGGAAAAGTGAATGCTGGTCCTCACTGCCTCCTGGAACCCCTTCAAACGCCCCAGACAATTTGGCCCTCTCTGCTTTCCTGCGCACTCCATCCTCAAAATCACCTTTTTTTTTACTCTCGGCAGCCTCCGCAACAAAAAAGACAAAATGTCCAGCTTTTGCTGCCACAGCAAAGGTGCCAACAGGGAAAAGTGATGCTGGTCCTCACTGCCTCCTGGAACCCCTTCAAATGCCCCAGACAATTTGGCCCTCTCTGCTTTCCTGCGGATTCGAGCCTCAAAAAACACTTTTTTTTTACTGTTGACAGCCTCTGGAGCAAAAAAGACAAAACGTCCAGCTTTTGCTGCCACAGCAAAGGTGCCAGCGGGGAAAAGTGATGCTGGTCCTCACTGCCTCCTGGAACCCCTTCAAATGCCACAGACAATTTGGCCCTCTCTGCTTTCCTGCGGACTCGAGCCTCAAAAGCACCTTTTTTCATACTCGGCAGACTGTGGAGCAAAAAAGACAAACGTCCAGCTTATGCTGCATCAGCAAAGGTGCCAGCGGGAAAAGTGATGCTGGTCCTCACTGCCTCCTGGAACCCCTTCAAATGCCCCAGACAATTTGGCCCTCTCTGCTTTCCTGTGGACTCGAGCCTCAAAAGCACCTTTTTTCACTTTCGGAGGTGGTTGGAAAAAAAAAAGACAAACGTCCAGCTTTTGCTGCCACAGCAAAGGTGCCAGCTGGGAAAGTGATGCTGGTCCTCACTGCCTCCTGGAACCCCTTCATATGCCCCAGAAAAATTGGCCCTCTCTGCTTTCCTGCGGACTCGAGCCTCAAAAGCACTTTTTTTTCATACTCGGAAGCCCTCTGGAGCAAAAAAGACAAACGTCCAGCTTTTGCTGCCCCAGCAAAGGTGTCAGCGGGGAAAAGTGATGCTGGTCCTCACTGCCTCCTGGAACCCCTTCAAATGCCCCAGACAATTTGGCCCTCTCTGCTTTCCTGCGGACTCGAGCCTCAAAAGCATCTTTTTTCACTTTCGGCGCTGTTTGGAGCAAAAACGACAAACGTCCAGCTTTTGCTGCCACAGCAAAGGTGCCAGCGGGGAAAAGTGATGCTGGTCCTCACTGCCTCCTGGAACCCCTTCAAATGCCCCAGACAATTTGGCCCTCTCTGCTTTCCTGCAAAATCTATTTTCAAAAGCACCTTTGTTCACTTTCGGCGCTGTTTGGAGAAGAAAAGGCGAAGTCCAGCTTTTGCTGCCACAGCAAAGGTGCCAGCGGGGAAAAGTGATGCTGGTCCTCACTGCCTCCTGGAACCCCTTCAAATGCCCCAGACAATTTGGCCCTCTCTGCTTTCCTGCGGACTCGAGCCTCAAAAGCACCTTTTTTTTACTCTCGGCAGCCTCTGGAGAAAAACAGACAAACGTCCAGCTTTTGCTGCATCAATAAATGTGCCAGCGGGGAAAAGTGATGCTGGTTCTCACTGCCTCCTGGAACCCCTTCAAATGCCCCAGACAATTTGGCCCTCTCTGCTTTCCTGCGGTCTCAAGCCTCAAAACCACTTCTTTTTTTACTCTCGGCAGCCTCCGCAGCAAAAAAGACAAAAGTCCAGCATTTGCTGCCACAGCAAATGTGCCAGCAGGGAAAAGTGATGCTGGTCCTCACTGCCTCCTGGAACCCCTTCAAATGCCCCAGACAATTTGGCCCTCTCTGCTTTCCTGCGGTCTCAAGCCTCAAAAAACACTTTTTTTTTACTCTCGGCATCCTCCGCAGCAAAAAAGACAAACGTCCAGCTTTTGCTTACACAGCAAAGGTGCCAGCGGGGAAAAGTGATGCTGGTCCTCACTGCCTCCTGGAACCCCTTCAAATGCCCCAGACAAATTGGCCCTCTCTGCTTTCCTTCGGACTCGAGCCTCAAAAGCACCTTTTTACACTTTCGGAGGTGGTTGGAAAAAAAAAAATACAAACGTCCAGCTTTTGCTGCCACAGGAAAGGTGCCAGCATGGAAAAGTGATGCTGGTCCTAACTGCCTCCTGGAACCCCTTCAAATGCCCCAGAAAAATTGGCCCTCTCTGCTTTCCTGCGGACTCGAGCCTTAAAAGCACTTTTTTTTCATACTCGGCAGCCTCTGGAGCAAAACAGACAAACGTCCAGCTTTTGCTGCCACAGCAAAGGTGCCAGCGGGGAAAAGTGATGCTGGTCCTCACTGCCTCCTGGAATTCCTTCAAATGCCCCAGACAATTTCGCCCTCTCTTCTTTGCTGTGGACTCGCGAGTCAAATGAAACTTTTTTCACTCTCGGCAGCCTCCGCAGCAAAAAAGGGAAACGTCCAGCTTTTGCTGCCACAGAAAAGGTGCCAGCGGGGAAAAGTGATGCTGGTCCTCACTGCCTCCTGGAACCCCTTCAAACGCCCCAGACAATTTGGCCCTCTCTGCTTTCCTGCGCACTCCATCCTCAAAAGCACCTTTTTTTTTACTCTCGGCAGCCTCCGCAACAAAAAAGACAAATGTCCAGCTTTTGCTGCCACAGCAAAGGTGCCAGCAGGGAAAAGTGATGCTGGTCCTCACTGCCTCCTGGAACCCCTTCAAATGCCCCAGACAATTTGGCCCTCTCTGCTTTCCTGCGGATTCGAGCCTCAAAAACACTTTTTTTTTACTGTCGACAGCCTCTGGAGCAAAAAAGACAAACGTCCAGCTTTTGCTGCCACAGCAAAGGTGCCAGCGGGGAAAAGTGATGCTGGTCCTCACTGCCTCCTAGAACCCCTTCAAATGCCCCAGACAAATTGGCCCTCTCTGCTTTCCTGCAGACTCGAGCCTCAAAAGCACCTTTTTTCACTTTCGGAGGTGGTTGGAAAGAAAAAAGACAAACGTCCAGCTCTTGCTGCCACAGCAAAGGTGCCAGCGGGGAAAAGTGATGCTGGTCCTCGCTGCCTCCTGGAACCCCTTCAAATGCCCCAGACAATTTGGCCCTCTCTGCTTTCCTGCGGACTCGAGCCTCAAAAGCACCTTTTTTTTACTCTCGGCAGCCTCCGCAGCAAAAAAGACAAAAGTCCAGCTTTTGCTGCCACAGCAAATGTGCCAGCAGGGAAAAGTGATGCTGGTCCTCACTGCCTCCTGGAACCCCTTCAAATGCCCCAGACAAATTGGCCCTCTCTGCTTTCCTGCGGACTCGAGCCTCAAAAGCACCTTTTTTTTACTCTCGGCAACCTCTGGAGCAAAAAAGACAAACGTCCAGCTTTTGCTGCATCAATAAAGGTGCCAGCGGGGAAAAGTGATGCTGGTCCTCACTGCCTCCTGGAACCCCTTCAAATGCCCCAGACAATTTGGCCCTCTCTGCTTTCCTGCGGTCTCGAGCCTCAAAAACACTTTTTTTTTACTCTCGGCAGCCTCCGCAGCAAAAAAGACAAACGTCCAGCTTTTGCTGCCACAGCAAAGGTGCCAGCGGGGAAAAGTGATGCTGGTCCTCACTGCCTCCTGGAACCCCTTCAAATGCCTTAGACAATTTGGCCCTCTCTGCTTTCCTGCGGACTCAAGCCTCAAAAGCACTTTTTTTTCATACTCGGCAGCCTCTGGAGCAAAAAATACAAACGTCCAGCTTTTGCTGCTTCGGCAAAGGTGCCAGCGGGGAAAAGTGATGCTGGTCCTCAATGCCTCCTGGAACCCCTTCAAATGCCCCAGACAATTTGGCCCTCTCTGCTTTCCTGCGGACTCGAGCCTCAAAAGCACCTTTTTACACATTCAGAGGTGGTTGGAAAAAAAAAAAGACAAACGTCCAGCTTTTGCTGCCACAGCAAAGGTGCCAGCATGGAAAAGTGATGCTGGTCCTAACTGCCTCCTGGAACCCCTTCAAATGCCCCAGACAAATTGGCCCTCTCTGCTTTCCTGCGGACTCGAGCCTCAAAAGCACCTTTTTACACATTCAGAGGTGGTTGGAAAAAAAAAAAGACAAACGTCCAGCTTTTGCTGCCACAGCAAAGGTGCCAGCATGGAAAAGTGATGCTGGTCCTAACTGCCTCCTGGAACCCCTTCAAATGCCCCAGAAAAATTGGCCCTCTCTGCTTTCCTGCGGACTCGAGCCTCAAAAGCACTTTTTTTTCATACTCGGAAGCCTCTGGAGCAAAAAAGACAAACGTCCAGCTTTTGCTGCCCCAGCAAAGGTGTCAGCGGGGAAAAGTGATGCTGGTCCTCACTGCCTCCTGGAACCCCTTCAAACGCCCCAGACAATTTGGCCCTCTCTGCTTTCCTGCGCACTCCATCCTCAAAATCACCTTTTTTTTTACTCTCGGCAGCCTCCGCAACAAAAAAGACAAATGTCCAGCTTTTGCTGCCACAGCAAAGGTGCCAACAGGGAAAAGTGATGCTGGTCCTCACTGCCTCCTGGAACCCCTTCAAATGCCCCAGACAATTTGGCCCTCTCTGCTTTCCTGCGGATTCGAGCCTCAAAAACACTTTTTTTTTACTGTTGACAGCCTCTGGAGCAAAAAAGACAAACGTCCAGCTTTTGCTGCCACAGCAAAGGTGCCAGCGGGGAAAAGTGATGCTGGTCCTCACTGCCTCCTGGAACCCCTTCAAATGCCACAGACAATTTGGCCCTCTCTGCTTTCCTGCGGACTCGAGCCTCAAAAGCACCTTTTTTCATACTCGGCAGACTGTGGAGCAAAAAAGACAAACGTCCAGCTTATGCTGCATCAGCAAAGGTGCCAGCGGGGAAAAGTGATGCTGGTCCTCACTGCCTCCTGGAACCCCTTCAAATGCCCCAGACAATTTGGCCCTCTCTGCTTTCCTGTGGACTCGAGCCTCAAAAGCACCTTTTTTCACTTTCGGAGGTGGTTGGAAAAAAAAAAGACAAACGTCCAGCTTTTGCTGCCACAGCAAAGGTGCCAGCTGGGAAAAGTGATGCTGGTCCTCACTGCCTCCTGGAACCCCTTCATATGCCCCAGAAAAATTGGCCCTCTCTGCTTTCCTGCGGACTCGAGCCTCAAAAGCACTTTTTTTTCATACTCGGAAGCCTCTGGAGCAAAAAAGACAAACGTCCAGCTTTTGCTGCCCCAGCAAAGGTGTCAGCGGGGAAAAGTGATGCTGGTCCTCACTGCCTCCTGGAACCACTTCAAATGCCCCAGACAATTTGGCCCTCTCTGCTTTCCTGCGGACTCGAGCCTCAAAAGCATCTTTTTTCACTTTCGGCGCTGTTTGGAGCAAAAACGACAAACGTCCAGCTTTTGCTGCCACAGCAAAGGTGCCAGCGGGGAAAAGTGATGCTGGTCCTCACTGCCTCCTGGAACCCCTTCAAATGCCCCAGACAATTTGGCCCTCTCTGCTTTCCTGCAAAATCTATTTTCAAAAGCACCTTTGTTCACTTTCGGCGCTGTTTGGAGAAGAAAAGGCGAAGTCCAGCTTTTGCTGCCACAGCAAAGGTGCCAGCGGGGAAAAGTGATGCTGGTCCTCACTGCCTCCTGGAACCCCTTCAAATGCCCCAGACAATTTGGCCCTCTCTGCTTTCCTGCGGACTCGAGCCTCAAAAGCACCTTTTTTTTACTCTCGGCAGCCTCTGGAGAAAAACAGACAAACGTCCAGCTTTTGCTGCATCAATAAATGTGCCAGCGGGGAAAAGTGATGCTGGTTCTCACTGCCTCCTGGAACCCCTTCAAATGCCCCAGACAATTTGGCCCTCTCTGCTTTCCTGCGGTCTCAAGCCTCAAAACCACTTCTTTTTTTACTCTCGGCAGCCTCCGCAGCAAAAAAGACAAAAGTCCAGCATTTGCTGCCACAGCAAATGTGCCAGCAGGGAAAAGTGATGCTGGTCCTCACTGCCTCCTGGAACCCCTTCAAATGCCCCAGACAATTTGGCCCTCTCTGCTTTCCTGCGGTCTCAAGCCTCAAAAACACTTTTTTTTTACTCTCGGCATCCTCCGCAGCAAAAAAGACAAACGTCCAGCTTTTGCTTACACAGCAAAGGTGCCAGCGGGGAAAAGTGATGCTGGTCCTCACTGCCTCCTGGAACCCCTTCAAATGCCCCAGACAAATTGGCCCTCTCTGCTTTCCTTCGGACTCGAGCCTCAAAAGCACCTTTTTACACTTTCGGAGGTGGTTGGAAAAAAAAAAAATACAAACGTCCAGCTTTTGCTGCCACAGGAAAGGTGCCAGCATGGAAAAGTGATGCTGGTCCTAACTGCCTCCTGGAACCCCTTCAAATGCCCCAGAAAAATTGGCCCTCTCTGCTTTCCTGCGGACTCGAGCCTTAAAAGCACTTTTTTTTCATACTCGGCAGCCTCTGGAGCAAAACAGACAAACGTCCAGCTTTTGCTGCCACAGCAAAGGTGCCAGCGGGGAAAAGTGATGCTGGTCCTCACTGCCTCCTGGAATTCCTTCAAATGCCCCAGACAATTTCGCCCTCTCTTCTTTGCTGTGGACTCGCGAGTCAAATGAAACTTTTTTCACTCTCGGCAGCCTCCGCAGCAAAAAAGGGAAACGTCCAGCTTTTGCTGCCACAGAAAAGGTGCCAGCGGGGAAAAGTGATGCTGGTCCTCACTGCCTCCTGGAACCCCTTCAAACGCCCCAGACAATTTGGCCCTCTCTGCTTTCCTGCGCACTCCATCCTCAAAAGCACCTTTTTTTTTACTCTCGGCAGCCTCCGCAACAAAAAAGACAAATGTCCAGCTTTTGCTGCCACAGCAAAGGTGCCAGCAGGGAAAAGTGATGCTGGTCCTCACTGCCTCCTGGAACCCCTTCAAATGCCCCAGACAATTTGGCCCTCTCTGCTTTCCTGCGGATTCGAGCCTCAAAAACACTTTTTTTTTACTGTCGACAGCCTCTGGAGCAAAAAAGACAAACGTCCAGCTTTTGCTGCCACAGCAAAGGTGCCAGCGGGGAAAAGTGATGCTGGTCCTCACTGCCTCCTGGAACCCCTTCAAATGCCCCAGACAAATTGGCCCTCTCTGCTTTCCTGCAGACTCGAGCCTCAAAAGCACCTTTTTTCACTTTCGGAGGTGGTTGGAAAGAAAAAAGACAAACGTCCAGCTCTTGCTGCCACAGCAAAGGTGCCAGCGGGGAAAAGTGATGCTGGTCCTCGCTGCCTCCTGGAACCCCTTCAAATGCCCCAGACAATTTGGCCCTCTCTGCTTTCCTGCGGACTCGAGCCTCAAAAGCACCTTTTTTTTACTCTCGGCAGCCTCCGCAGCAAAAAAGACAAAAGTCCAGCTTTTGCTGCCACAGCAAATGTGCCAGCAGGGAAAAGTGATGCTGGTCCTCACTGCCTCCTGGAACCCCTTCAAATGCCCCAGACAAATTGGCCCTCTCTGCTTTCCTGCGGACTCGAGCCTCAAAAGCACCTTTTTTTTACTCTCGGCAACCTCTGGAGCAAAAAAGACAAACGTCCAGCTTTTGCTGCATCAATAAAGGTGCCAGCGGGGAAAAGTGATGCTGGTCCTCACTGCCTCCTGGAACCCCTTCAAATGCCCCAGACAATTTGGCCCTCTCTGCTTTCCTGCGGTCTCGAGCCTCAAAAACACTTTTTTTTTACTCTCGGCAGCCTCCGCAGCAAAAAAGACAAACGTCCAGCTTTTGCTGCCATAGCAAATGTGTCAGTAGGGAAAAGTGATGCTGGTCCTCACTGCCTCCTGGAACCCCTTCAAATGCCCCAGACAATTTGCCCCTCTCTGCTTTCCTGCGGTCTCGAGCCACAAAAAACACTTTTTTTTTACTGTCGACAGCCTCTGGAGCAAAAAAGACAAACGTCCAGCTTTTGCTGCCACAGCAAAGGTGCCAGCGGGGAAAAGTGATGCTGGTCCTCACTGCCTCCTGGAACCCCTTCAAATGCCTTAGACAATTTGGCCCTCTCTGCTTTCCTGCGGACTCAAGCCTCAAAAGCACTTTTTTTTCATACTCGGCAGCCTCTGGAGCAAAAAATACAAACGTCCAGCTTTTGCTGCTTCGGCAAAGGTGCCAGCGGGGAAAAGTGATGCTGGTCCTCAATGCCTCCTGGAACCCCTTCAAATGCCCCAGACAATTTGGCCCTCTCTGCTTTCCTGCGGACTCGAGCCTCAAAAGCACCTTTTTACACATTCAGAGGTGGTTGGAAAAAAAAAAAGACAAACGTCCAGCTTTTGCTGCCACAGCAAAGGTGCCAGCATGGAAAAGTGATGCTGGTCCTAACTGCCTCCTGGAACCCCTTCAAATGCCCCAGACAAATTGGCCCTCTCTGCTTTCCTGCGGACTCGAGCCTCAAAAGCACCTTTTTACACATTCAGAGGTGGTTGGAAAAAAAAAAAGACAAACGTCCAGCTTTTGCTGCCACAGCAAAGGTGCCAGCATGGAAAAGTGATGCTGGTCCTAACTGCCTCCTGGAACCCCTTCAAATGCCCCAGAAAAATTGGCCCTCTCTGCTTTCCTGCGGACTCGAGCCTCAAAAGCACTTTTTTTTCATACTCGGCAGCCTCTGGAGCAAAAAAGACAAACGTCCAGCTTTTGCTGCCACAGCAAAGGTGCCAGCGGGGAAAAGTGATGCTGGTCCTCACTGCCTCCTGGAACCCCTTCAAATGCCCCAGACAATTTCGCCCTCTCTGCCTTGCTGTGGACTCGCGAGTCAAATGAAACTTTTTTCACTCTCGGCAGCCTCCGCAGCAAAAAAGGGAAACGTCCAGCTTTTGCTGCCACAGAAAAGGTGCCAGCGGGGAAAAGTGATGCTGGTCCTCACTGCCTCCTGGAACCCCTTCAAACGCCCCAGACAATTTGGCCCTCTCTGCTTTCCTGCGCACTCCATCCTCAAAAGCACCTTTTTTTTTACTCTCGGCAGCCTCCGCAAGAAAATAGACAAATGTCCAGCTTTTGCTGCCACAGCAAAGGTGCCAACAGGGAAAAGTGATGCTGGTCCTCACTGCCTCCTGGAACCCCTTCAAATGCCCCAGACAATTTGGCCCTCTCTGCTTTCCTGCGGATTCGAGCCTCAAAAACACTTTTTTTTTACTGTCGACAGCCTCTGGAGCAAAAAAGACAAACGTCCAGCTTTTCCTGCCACAGCAAATGTGCCAGCGGGGAAAAGTGATGCTGGTCCTCACTGCCTCCTGGAACCCCTTCAAATGCCCCAGACAATTTGGCCCTCTCTGCTTTCCTGCGGTCTCGAGCCTCAAAAGCACCTTTTTTCACTTTCGGAGGTGGTTGGAAAGAAAAAAGACAAACGTCCAGCTTTTGCTGCCACAGCAAAGGTGCCAGCAGGGAAAAGTGATGCTGGTCCTCACTGCCTCCTGGAACCCCTTCAAATGCCCCAGACAATTTGGCCCTCTCTGCTTTCCTGTGGACTCGAGCCTGAAAAGCACCTTTTTTCACTCTCGACAGCCTCTGGAGCAAAAAAGACAAACGTCCAGCTATTGCTGCCACAGAAAAGGTGCCAGCGGGGAAAAGTGATGCTGGTCCTCACTGCCTCCTGGAACCCCTTCAAATGCCCCAGACAAATTGGCCCTCTCTGCTTTCCTGCGGACTCGAGCCTCAAAAGCATTTTTTTTCACTTTCGGTGGTGGTTGGAAAAAAAAAAGACAAACGTCCACCTTTTGCAGCCATAGCAAAGGTGCCAGCGGGGAAAAGTGATGCTGGTCCTCACTGCCTCCTGGAACCCCTTCAAATGCCCCAGACAATTTGGCCCTCTCTGCTTTCCTGCGGACTCAATCCTCAAAAACACTTTTTTTTTACTCTCGGCAGCCTCTGGAAGAAAAGAGACAAACGTTCATCTTTTGCTGCGACAGCAAAGGTGCAAGCGGGGAAAAGTGATGCTGGTCCTCACTGCCTCCTGGAACCCCTTCAAATGCCCCAGACAATTTGGCCCTCTCTGCTTTGCTGTGGATTCGAGCGTCAAATGAAACTTTTTTCACTCTCGGCAGCCTCCGCAGCAAAAAAGACAAATGTCAAGCTTTTGCTGTCCCAGCAAAGGTGCCAGCGGGGAAAAGTGATGCTGGTCCTCACTGCCTCCTGGAACCCCTTCAAATGCCCCAGACAATTTGGCCCTCTCTGCTTTCCTGCGGACTCGAGCCTCAAAAGCACTTTTTTTTTAACTCAGCAGACTCTGGAGCAAAAAAGACAAACGTCCAGCTTTTGCTGCCACAGCAAAGGTGCCAGCGGGGAAAAGTGATGCTGGTCCTCACTGCCTCCTGGAACCCCTTCAAACGCCCCAGACAATTTGGCCCTCTCTGCTTTCCTGCGCACTCCATCCTCAAAAGCACCTTTTTTTTTACTCTCGGCAGCCTCCGCAACAAAAAAGACAAATGTCCAGCTTTTGCTGCCACAGCAAAGGTGCCAACAGGGAAAAGTGATGCTGGTCCTCACTGCCTCCTGGAACCCCTTCAAATGCCGCAGACAATTTGGCCCTCTCTGCTTTCCTGCGGATTCGATCCTCAAAAACACTTTTTTTTTACTGTCGACAGCCTCTGGAGCAAAAAAGATAAACGTCCAGCTTTTGCTGCCACAGCAAAGGTGCCAGCGGGGAAAAGTGATGCTGGTCCTCACTGCCTCCTGGAACCCCTTCAAATGCCACAGACAATTTGGCCCTCTCTGCTTTCCTGCGGACTCGAGCCTCAAAAGAACCTTTTCTCATACTCGGTAGACTGTGGAGCAAAAAAGACAAACGTCCAGCTTATGCTGCATCAGCAAAGGTGCCAGCGGGGAAAAGTGATGCTGGTCCTCACTGCCTCCTGGAACCCCTTCAAATGCCCCAGAGAATTTGGCCCTCTCTGCTTTCCTGCAAAATCTATCCTCAAAAGCACCTTTTTTCACTTTCGGCGCTGTTTGGAGAAGAAAAGGCAAAGTCCAGCTTTTGCTGCCACAGCAAAGGTGCCAACGGGGAAAAGTGATGCTGCTTCTCACTGCCTCCTGGAACCCCTTCAAATGCCCCAGACAATTTGGCCCTCTCTGCTTTCCTGCGGACTCGAGCCTCAAAAGCACCTTTTTTTTACTCTCGGCAGCCTCTGGAGCAAAAAAGACAAACGTCCAGCTTTTGCTGCGACAGCAAAGGTGCCAGCGGGGAAAAGTGATGCTGGTCCTCACTGCCTCCTGGAACCCCTTCAAATGCCCCAGACAATTTGGCCCTCTCTGCTTTCCTGCGGTCTCGAGCCTCAAAAACACTTTTTTTTTACTCTCGGCAGCCTCCGCAGCAAAAAAGACAAACGTCCAGCTTTTGCTGCCATAGCAAATGTGTCAGCAGGGAAAAGTGATGCTGGTCCTCACTGCCTCCTGGAACCCCTTCAAATGCCCCAGACAATTTGCCCCTCTCTGCTTTCCTGCGTTCTCGAGCCACAAAAAACACTTTTTTTTTACTGTCGACAGCCTCTGGAGCAAAAAAGACAAACGTCCAGCTTTTGCTGCCACAGCAAAGGTGCCAGCGGGGAAAAGTGATGCTGGTCCTCAATGCCTCCTGGAACCCCTTCAAATGCCTTAGACAATTTGGCCCTCTCTGCTTTCCTGCGGACTCAAGCCTCAAAAGCACTTTTTTTTCATACTCGGCAGCCTCTGGAGCAAAAAATACAAACGTCCAGCTTTTGCTCCTTCGGCAAAGGTGCCAGCGGGGAAAAGTGATGCTGGTCCTCAATGCCTCCTGGAACCCCTTCAAATGCCCCAGACAATTTGGCCCTCTCTGCTTTCCTGCGGACTCGAGCCTCAAAAGCACCTTTTTTCATACTCGGCAGCCTCTGTTGCACAAAAGACAAACGTCCAGCTTTTGCTGCCACAGGAAAGGTGCCAGCAGGGAAAAGTGATGCTGGTCCTCACTGCCTCCTGGAACCCCTTCAAATGCCCCAGACAAATTGGCCCTCTCTGCTTTCCTGCGGACTCGAGCCTCAAAAGCACCTTTTTTCACTTTCGGAGGTGGTTGGAAAAAAAAAAAGACAAATGTCCAGCTTTTGCTGCCACAGCAAAGGTGCCAGCATGGAAAAGTGATGCTGGTCCTAACTGCCTCCTGGAACCCCTTCAAATGCCCCAGACAATTTGGCCCTCTCTGCTTTCCTGCGGACTCGAGCCTCAAAAGCACTTTTTTTTCATACTCGGCAGCCTCTGGAGCAAAAAAGACAAACGTCCAGCTTTTGCTGCCACAGCAAAGGTGCCAGCGGGGAAAAGTGATGCTGGTCCTCACTGCCTCCTAGAACCCCTTCAAATGCCCCAGACAATTTAGCCCTCTCTTCTTTGCTGTGGACTCGCGAGTCAAATGAAACTTTTTTCACTCTCGGCAGCCTCCGCAGCAAAAAAGACAAACGTCAAGCTTTTGCTGCCACAGAAAAGGTGCCAGCGGGGAAAAGTGATGCTGGTCCTCACTGCCTCCTGGAACCCCTTCAAACGCCCCAGACAATTTGGCCCTCTCTGCTTTCCTGCGCACTCCATCCTCAAAACCACCTTTTTTTTTACTCTCGGCAGCCTCCGCAACAAAAAAGACAAATGTCCAGCTTTTGCTGCCACAGCAAAGGTCCCAGCAGGGAAAAGTGATGCTGCTCCTCACTGCCTCCTGCAACCCCTTCAAATGTCCCAGACAATTAGGCCCTCTCTGCTTTCCTGCGGACTCGAGCCTCAAAAACACTTTTTTTTTACTGTCGACAGCCTCTGGAGCAAAAAAGACAAACGTCCAGCTTTTGCTGCCACAGCAAAGGTGCCAGCGGGGAAAAGTGATGCTGGTCCTCACTGCCTCCTGGAACCCCTTCAAATGCCCCAGACAAATTGGCCCTCTCTGCTTTCCTGCAGACTCGAGTCTCAAAAGCACCTTTTTTCACTTTCGGAGGTGGTTGGAAAGAAAAAAGACAAACGTCCAGCTTTTGCTGCCACAGCAAAGGTGCCAGCGGGGAAAAGTGATGCTGGTCCTCACTGCCTCCTAGAATCCCTTCAAATGCCACAGACAATTTGGCCCTCTCTGCTTTCCTGCGGACTCGAGCCTCAAAAGCACCTTTTTTCATACTCGGTAGACTGTGGAGCAAAAAAGACAGACGTCCAGCTTTTGCTGCCCCAGCAAAGGTGCCAGCGGGGAAAAGTGATGCTGGTCCTCACTGCCTCCTGCAACCCCTTCAAATGCCCCAGACAATTTGGCCCTCTCTGCTTTCCTGCCAAATCTATCCTCAAAAGCACCTTTTTTCACTTTCGGCGCTGTTTGGAGAAGAAAAGGCAAAGTCCAGCTTTTGCTGCCACAGCAAAGGTGCCAGCGGGGAAAAGTGATGCTGGTCCTCACTGCCTCCTGGAACCCCTTCAAATGCCCCAGACAATTTGGCCCTCTCTGCTTTCCTGCGGACTCGAGCCTCAAAAGCACCTTTTTTTTACTCTCGGCAGCCTCTGGAGCAAAAAAGACAAACGTCCAGCTTTTGCTGCATCAATAAAGGTGCCAGCGGGGAAAAGTGATGCTGGTCCTCACTGCCTCCTGGAACCCCTTCAAATGCCCCAGACAAATTGGCCCTCTCTGCTTTCCTGCGGACTCGAGCCTCAAAAGCACCTTTTTTCACTTTCGGAGGTGGTTGGAAAAAAAAAAGACAAACGTCCAGCTTTTGCTGCCACAGCAAAGGTGCCAGCGGGGAAAAGTGATGCTGGTCCTCACTGCCTCCTGGAACCCCTTCAAATGCCCCAGACAATTTGGCCCTCTCTGCTTTCCTGCGGACTCAAGCCTCAAAAACACTTTTTTTTTACTCTTGGCAGACTCCGCAGCAAAAAAGACAAACGTCCAGCTTTTGCTGCCACAGCAAAGGTGCCAGCAGGAAAAGAGATGCTGGTCCTCACTGCCTCCTGGAACCCCTTCAAATGCCGCAGACAATTTGGCCCTCTCTGCTTTCCTGCGGACTCGAGCCTCAAAAGCACCTTTTTTTTAACTCTCGGCAGCCTCTGGAGCAAAAAAGACAAACGTCCAGCTTTTGCTGCATCAATAAAGGTGCCAGCGGGGAAAAGTGATGCTGGTCCTCACTGCCTCCTGGAACCCCTTCAAATGCCCCAGACAATTTGGCCCTCTCTGCTTTCCTGCGGTCTCGAGCCTCAAAAACACTTTTTTTTTACTCTCGGCAGCCTCCGCAGCAAAAAAGACAAACGTCCAGCTTTTGCTGCCATAGCAAATGTGTCAGCAGGGAAAAGTGATGCTGGTCCTCACTGCCTCCTGGAACCCCTTCAAATGCCCCAGACAATTTGCCCCTCTCTGCTTTCCTGCGGTCTCGAGCCACAAAAACACTTTTTTTTTACTGTCGACAGCCTCTGGAGCAAAAAAGACAAACGTCCAGCTTTTGCTGCCAAAGCAAAGGTGCCAGTGGGGAAAAGTGATGCTGGTCCTCACTGCCTCCTGGAACCCCTTCAAATGCCTTAGACAATTTGGCCCTCTCTGCTTTCCTGCGGACTCGAGCCTCAAAAGAACTTTTTTTTCGTACTCGGCAGCCTCTGGAGCAAAAAATACAAACGTCCAGCTTTTGCTGTATCAGTAAAGGTGCCAGCAGTTAAAAGTGATGCTGGTCCTCAATGCCTCCTGGAACCCCATCAAATGCCCCAGACAATTTCTCCCTCTCAGCTTTCCTGTGGATTCGAGCCTCAAAAGCACCTTTTTTCTGTTTCGTCGGTGTTTGCAGCAAAAAAGACAAACGTCCAGCTTTTGCTGCCACAGCAAAGGTGCCAGCGGGGAAAAGTGATGCTGGTCCTCACGGCTTCCTGGAACCCCTTCAAATGCCCCAGACAATTTGGTCCCCTCTGCTTTCCAGCGGACTCGAGCCTCAAAAGCATCTTTTTTCACTTTCGGCGCTGTTTGGAGCAAAAAAGACAAACGTCCAGCTTTTGCTGCCACAGCAAAGGTGCCAGCGGGGAAAAGTGATGCTGGTCCTCACTGCCTCCTGGAACCCCTTCAAATGCCCCAGACAATTTGGCCCTCTCTGCTTTCCTGCGGACTCGAGCGTCAAAAGCACCTTTTTTCACACTCAGCAGCCTCTGGAGTAAAAAAGACAAACGTCCATCTTTTGCAGCCATAGCAAAGGTGCCAGCGGGGAAAAGTGATGCTGGTCCTCACTGCCTCCTGGAACCCCTTCAAATGCCCCAGAGAATTTGGCCCTCTCTGCTTTCCTGCGGACTCGAGCCTCAAAAACACTTTTTTTTTTACTCTCGGCTGCCTCCGCAGCAAAAAAGACAAAAGTCCAGCATTTGCTGCCACAGCAAATGTGCCAGCAGTGAAAAGTGATGCTGGTCCTCACTGCCTCCTGGAACCCCTTCAAATGCCCCAGACAAATTGGCCCTCTCTGCTTTCCTGCGGACTCGAGCCTCAAAAGCACCTTTTTTCACTTTCGGAGGTGGTTGGAAAAAAAAAAGACAAACGTCCAGCTTTTGCTGCCACAGCAAAGGTGCCAGCGGGAAAAAGTGATGCTGGTCCTCAATGCCTCCTGGAACCCCTTCAAATGCCCCAGAAAAATTGGCCCTCTCTGCTTTCCTTCGGACTCGAGCCTCAAAAACACTTTTTTTTTCATACTCGGCAGCCTCGGGAGCAAAAAAGACAAACGTCCAGCTTTTGCTGCCACAGCAAAGGTGCCAGCAGGGAAAAGTGATGCTGGTCCTCACTGCCTCCTGGAACCCCTTCAAATGCCCCAGACAATTTGGCCCTCTCTGCTTTCCTGCGGACTCGAGCGTCAAATGAATCTTTTTTCACTCTTGGCAGCCTCCGCAGCAAAAAAAGAGAAACGTCCAGCTTTTGCTGCCACAGCAAAGGTGCCAGCGGGGAAAAGTGATGCTGGTCCTCACTGCCTCCTGGAACACCTTCAAATGCCCCAGACAATTTGCCCCTCTCTGCTTTGCTGTGGACTCGAGCGTCAAATGAAACTTTTTTCACTCTCGGCAGACTCCGCAGCAAAAAAGAGAAACGTCCAGCTTTTGCTGCCACAGCAAAGGTGCCAGCGGGGAAAAGTGATGCTGGTCCTCACTGCCTCCTGGAACCCCTTCAAATGCCCCAGACAATTTGGCCCTCTCTGCTTTCCTGCGGACTCGAGCCTCAAAAGCACCTTTTTTTTACTCTCGGCAGCCTCCGCAGCAAAAAAGACAAACGTCCAGCTTTTGCTGCCACAGCAAATGTGCCAGCAGGGAAAAGTGATGCTGGTTCTCACTGCCTCCTGGAACCCCTTCAAATGCCCCAGAGAATAAGGCCCTCTATGCTTTCCTGCAAAATCTATCCTCAAAAGCACCTTTTTTCACTTTCGGCGCTGTTTGGAGAAGAAAAGGCGAAGTCCAGCTTTTGCTGCCACAGCAAAGGTGCCAGCTGGGAAAAGTGATGCTGGTCCTCACTGCCTCCTGGAACCCCTTCAAATGCCCCAGACAATTTGGCCCTCTCTGCTTTCCTGCGGACTCGAGCCTCAAAAGCACCTTTTTTTTACACTCGGCAGCCTCCGCAGCAAAAAGGAAAAACGTCCAGCTTTTGCTGCCACAGCAAAGGTGCCAGCGGGGAAAAGTGATGCTGGTCCTCACTGCCTCCTGGAACCCCTTCAAATGCCCCAGAAAAATTGGCCCTCTCTGCTTTCCTGCGGACTCGAGCCTCAAAAGCACTTTTTTTTCATACTCGGCAGCCTCTGGAGCAAAAAAGACAAACGTCCAGCTTTTGCTGCCACAGCAAAGGTGCCAGCGGGGAAAAGTGATGCTGGTCCTCACTGCCTCCTGGAACCCCTTCAAATGCCCCAGACAATTTGGCCCTCTCTGCTTTCCTGCGGTCTCAAGCCTCAAAAACACTTTTTTTTTACTCTCGGCAGCCTCCGCAGCAAAAAAGACAAACGTCCAGCTTTTGCTGCCACAGCAAATGTGCCAGCAGGGAAAAGTGATGCTGGTCCTCAATGCCTCCTGGAACCCCATCAAATGCCCCAGACAATTTCGCCCTCTCAGCTTTCCTGTGGATTCGAGCCTCAAAGCACCTTTTTTCACTATCGACAGCCTCTGGAGCAAAAAAGGCAAACGTCCAGCTTTTGCTGCCATAGCAAAGGTGCCAGCGGGGAAAAGTGATGCTAGTCCTCACTGCCTCCTGGAACCCCTTCAAATACCCCAGACAATTTGGCCCTCTATGCTGTCCTTCGGACTCGAGCCTCAAAAGCAGCTTTTTTCAGTTTCGTCGGTGTTTTCAGCAAAAAAGACAAACGTCCAGCTTTTGCTGCCACAGCAAAGGTGCCAGCGGGGAAAAGTGATGCTGGTCCTCACTGCCTCCTGGAACCCCTTCAAATGCCCCAGACAAATTGGCCCTCTCTGCTTTCCTGCGGACTCGAGCCTCAAAAGCACCTTTTTTCACTTTCGGAGGTGGTTGGAAAAAAAAAAGTCAAACGTCCAGCTTTTGCTGCCACAGCAAAGGTGCCAGCGGGGAAAAGTGATGCTGGTCCTCACTGCCTCCTGGAACCCCTTCAAATGCCCCAGACAAATTGGCCCTCTCTGCTTTCCTGCGGACTCGAGCCTCAAAAGCACTTTTTTTTCATACTCGGCAGCCTCTGGAGCAAAAAAGACAAACGTCCAGCTTTTGCTGCCACAGCAAAGGTGCCAGCGGGGAAAAGTGATGCTGGTCCTCACTGCCTCCTGGAACCCCCTCAAATGCCCCAGACAATTCGGCCCTCTCTGCTTTCCTGCGGACTCGAGCCTCAAAAGCACCTTTTTTTTACTCTCGGCAGCGTCTGGAGCAAAAAAGACAAACGTCAAGCTATTGCTGCCACAGCAAAGGTGCCAGCGTGGGAAAAGTGATGCTGGTCCTCACTGCCTCCTGGAACCCCTTCAAATGCCCCAGACAATTTGGCCCTCTCTGCTTTCCTGCGGTCTCAAGCCTCAAAAACACTTTTTTTTTACTCTCGGCAGCCTCCGCAGCAAAAAAGACAAACGTCCAGCTTTTGCTGCCACAGCAAAGGTGCCAGCGGGGAAAAGTGATGCTGGTCCTCACTGCGTCCTGGAACCCCTTCAAATGCCCCAGACAAATTGGCCCTCTCTGCTTTCCTGCGGACTCGAGCCTCAAAAGCACTTTTTTTTCATACTCGGCAGCCTCTGGAGCAAAAAAGACAAACGTCCAGCTTTTGCTGCCACAGCAAAGGTGCCAGCGGGGAAAAGTGATGCTGGTCCTCACTGCCTCCTGGAACCCCTTCAAATGCCCCAGACAATTTGGCCCTCTCTGCTTTGCTGTGGACTCGAGCGTGAAATGAAACTTTTTTCACTCTCGGCAGCCTCCGCAGCAAAAAAGGGAAACGTCCAGCTTTTGCTGCCACAGCAAAGGTGCCAGCGGGGAAAAGTGATGCTGGTCCTCACTGCCTCCTGGAACCCCCTCAAATGCCCCAGACAATTTGGCCCTCTCTGCTTTCCTGCGGACTCGAGCCTCAAAAGCACCTTTTTTTTACTCTCGGCAGCGTCTGGAGCAAAAAAGACAAATGTCAAGCTATTGCTGCCACAGCAAAGGTGCCAGCGTGGGAAAAGTGATGCTGGTCCTCACTGCCTCCTGGAACCCCTTCAAATGCCCCAGACAATTTGCCCCTCTCTGCTTTCCTGCTGTCTCAAGCCTCAAAAACACTTTTTTTTTACTCTCGGCAGCCTCCGCAGCAAAAAAGACAAACGTCCAGCTTTTGCTGCCACAGCAAAGGTGCCAGCGGGGAAAAGTGATGCTGGTCCTCACTGCCTCCTGGAACCCCTTCAAATGCCCCAGAAAAATTGGCCCTCTCTGCTTTCCTGCGGACTCGAGCCTCAAAAGCACTTTTTTTTCATACTCGGCAGCCTCTGGAGCAAAAAATACAAACGTCCAGCTTTTGCTGTATCAGTAAAGATGCCAGCAGTGAAAAGTGATGCTGGTCCTCACTGCCTCCTGGAACCCCTTCAAATGCCCCAGAGAATTTGGCCCTCTCTGCTTTCCTGCAAAATCTATCCTCAAAAGCACCTTTTTTCACTTTCAGCGCTGTTTGGAGAAGAAAAGGCGAAGTCCAGCTTTTGCTGCCACAGCAAAGGTGTCAGCTGGGAAAAGTGATGCTGGTCCTCACTGCCTCCTGGAACCCCTTCAAATGCCCCAGACAATTTGGCCCTCTCTGCTTTGCTGTGGACTCGAGCGTCAAATGAATCTTTTTTCGCTCTCGTCAGCCTCCGCAGCAAAAAAGAGAAACCTCCAGCTTTTGCTGCCACAGCACAGGTGCCAGCGGGGAAAAGTGATGCTGGTCCTCACTGCCTCCTGGAACCCCTTCAAATGCCCCAGACAAATTGGCCCTCTCTGCTTTCCTGCGGACTCGAGCCTCAAAAGCACCTTTTTTTTACTCTCGGCAGCCTCTGGAGCAAAAAAGACAAACGTCCAGCTTTTGCTGCCACAGCAAAGGTTCCAGCGGGGAAAAGTGATGCTAGTCCTCACTGCCTCCTGGAACCCCTTCAAATGCTCCAGAAAAATTGGCCCTCTCTGCTTTCCTGCGGACTCGAGCCTCAAAAGCACTTTTTTTTCATACTCGGCAGCCTCTGGAGCAAAAAAGACAAACGTCCAGCTTTTGCTGCCCCAGCAAAGGTGCCAGCGGGGAAAAGTGATGCTGGTCCTCACTGCCTCCTGGAACCCCTTCAAATGCCCCAGACAATTTGGCCCTCTCTGCTTTGCTGTGGACTCGAGCGTCAAATGAAACTTTTTTCACTCTCGGCAGCCTCCGCAGCAAAAAAGGGAAACGTCCAGCTTTTGCTGCCACAGCAAAGGTGCCAGCGGGGAAAAGTGATGCTGGTCCTCACTGCCTCCTGGAACCCCTTCAAATGCCCCAGACAATTTGGCCCTCTCTGCTTTCCTGCGGACTCGAGCCTCAAAAGCACCTTTTTTTTACTCTCGGCAGCCTCTCGAGAAGAAAAGACAAACGTCCAGCTATTGCTGCCACAGCAAAGGTGCCAGCGGGGAAAAGTGATGCTGGTCCTCACTGCCTCCTGGAACCCCTTCAAATGCCCCAGACAATTTGGCCCTCTCTGCTTTCCTGCGGTCTCAAGCCTCAAAAACACTTTTTTTTTTACTCTCGGCAGCCTCCGCAGAAAAAAAGACAAACGTCCAGCTTTTGCTGCCACAGCAAATGTGCCAGCAGGGAAAAGTGATGCTGGTCCTCACTGCCTCCTGGAACCCCTTCAAATGCCCCAGACAATTTGCCCCTCTCTGCTTTCCTGCGGACTCGAGCCACAAATACACTTTTATTTTACTGTCGACAGCCTCTGGAGCAAAAAAGACAAACGTCCAGCTTTTGCTGCCACAGCAAAGGTGCCAGCGGGGAAAAGTGATGCTGGTCCTCACTGCCTCCTGGAACCCCTTCAAATGCCCCAGACAATTTGGCCCTCTCTGCTTTCCTGCGGACTCGAGCCTCAAAAGCACTTTTTTTTCATACTCGGCAGCCTCTGGAGCAAAAAATACAAACGTCCAGCTTTTGCTGCCACAGCAAAGGTGCCAGCTGGGAAAAGTGATGCTGGTCCTCACTGCCTCCTGGAACCCCTTCAAATGCCCCAGACAATTTGGCCCTCTCTGCTTTCCTGCGGACTCGAGCCTCAAAAGCACCTTTTTTTTACTCTCGGCAGCCTCTGGAGCAAAAAAGACAAACTTCCAGCTTTTGCTGCATCAATAAAGGTGCCAGCGGGGAAAAGTGATGCTGGTCCTCACTGCCTCCTGGAACCCCTTCAAATGCCCCAGAGAATTTGGCCCTCTCTGCTTTCCTGCGGACTCGAGCCTCAAAAGCAACTTTTTTCACTTTCGGAGGTGGTTGGAAAAAAAAAAGACAAACGTCCAGCTTTTGCTGCCACAGCAAAGGTGCCAGCGGGAAAAAGTGATGCTGGTCCTCAATGCCTCCTGGAACCCCTTCAAATGCCCCAGAAAAATTGGCCCTCTCTGCTTTCCTGCGGACTCGAGCCTCAAAAACACTTTTTTTTTCATACTCGGCAGCCTCGGGAGCAAAAAAGACAAACGTCCAGCTTTTGCTGCCACAGCAAAGGTGCCAGCAGGGAAAAGTGATGCTGGTCCTCACTGCCTCCTGGAACCCCTTCAAATGCCCCAGACAATTTGGCCCTCTCTGCTTTCCTGCGGACTCGAGCGTCAAATGAATCTTTTTTCACTCTCGGCAGCCTCCGCAGCAAAAAAGAGAAACGTCCAGCTTTTGCTGCCACAGCAAAGGTGCCAGCGGGGAAAAGTGATGCTGGTCCTCACTGCCTCCTGGAACCCCTTCAAATGCCCCAGACAATTTGCCCTTCTCTGCTTTGCTGTGGACTCGAGCGTCAAATGAAACTTTTTTCACTCTCGGAAGACTCCGCAGCAAAAAAGAGAAACGTCCAGCTTTTGCTGCCACAGCAAAGGTGCCAGCGGGGAAAAGTGATGCTGGTCCTCACTGCCTCCTGGAACCCCTTCAAATGCCCCAGACAATTTGGCCCTCTCTGCTTTCCTGCGGACTCGAGCCTCAAAAGCACCTTTTTTTTACTCTCGGCAGCCTCCGCAGCAAAAAAGACAAACGTCCAGCTTTTGCTGCCACAGCAAATGTGCCAGCAGGGAAAAGTGATGCTGGTTCTCACTGCCTCCTGGAACCCCTTCAAATGCCCCAGAGAATAAGGCCCTCTATGCTTTCCTGCAAAATCTATCCTCAAAAGCACCTTTTTTCACTTTCGGCGCTGTTTGGAGAAGAAAAGGCGAAGTCCAGCTTTTGCTGCCACAGCAAAGGTGCCAGCTGGGAAAAGTGATGCTGGTCCTCACTGCCTCCTGGAACCCCTTCAAATGCCCCAGACAATTTGGCCCTCTCTGCTTTCCTGCGGACTCGAGCCTCAAAAGCACCTTTTTTTTACTCTCGGCAGCCTCCGCAGCAAAAAAGACAAACGTCCAGCTTTTGCTGCCACAGCAAAGGTGCCAGCGGGGAAAAGTGATGCTGGTCCTCACTGCCTCCTGGAACCCCTTCAAATGCCCCAGAAAAATTGGCCCTCTCTGCTTTCCTGCGGACTCGAGCCTCAAAAGCACTTTTTTTTCATACTCGGCAGCCTCTGGAGCAAAAAAGACAAACGTCCAGCTTTTGCTGCCACAGCAAAGGTGCCAGCGGGGAAAAGTGATGCTGGTCCTCACTGCCTCCTGGAACCCCTTCAAATGCCCCAGACAATTTGGCCCTCTCTGCTTTCCTGCGGTCTCAAGCCTCAAAAACACTTTTTTTTTACTCTCGGCAGCCTCCGCAGCAAAAAAGACAAACGTCCAGCTTTTGCTGCCACAGCAAATGTGCCAGCAGGGAAAAGTGATGCTGGTCCTCAATGCCTCCTGGAACCCCATCAAATGCCCCAGACAATTTCGCCCTCTCAGCTTTCCTGTGGATTCGAGCCTCAAAGCACCTTTTTTCACTATCGACAGCCTCTGGAGCAAAAAAGGCAAACGTCCAGCTTTTGCTGCCATAGCAAAGGTGCCAGCGGGGAAAAGTGATGCTAGTCCTCACTGCCTCCTGGAACCCCTTCAAATACCCCAGACAATTTGGCCCTCTATGCTGTCCTTCGGACTCGAGCCTCAAAAGCACCTTTTTTCAGTTTCGTCGGTGTTTGCAGCAAAAAAGACAAACGTCCAGCTTTTGCTGCCACAGCAAAGGTGCCAGCGGGGAAAAGTGATGCTGGTCCTCACTGCCTCCTGGAACCCCTTCAAATGCCCCAGACAAATTGGCCCTCTCTGCTTTCCTGCGGACTCGAGCCTCAAAAGCACCTTTTTTCACTTTCGGAGGTGGTTGGAAAAAAAAAAGTCAAACGTCCAGCTTTTGCTGCCACAGCAAAGGTGCCAGCGGGGAAAAGTGATGCTGGTCCTCACTGCCTCCTGGAACCCCTTCAAATGCCACAGACAAATTGGCCCTCTCTGCTTTCCTGCGGACTCGAGCCTCAAAAGCACTTTTTTTTCATACTCGGCAGCCTCTGGAGCAAAAAAGACAAACGTCCAGCTTTTGCTGCCACAGCAAAGGTGCCAGCGGGGAAAAGTGATGCTGGTCCTCACTGCCTCCTGGAACCCCCTCAAATGCCCCAGACAATTCGGCCCTCTCTGCTTTCCTGCGGACTCGAGCCTCAAAAGCACCTTTTTTTTACTCTCGGCAGCGTCTGGAGCAAAAAAGACAAACGTCAAGCTATTGCTGCCACAGCAAAGGTGCCAGCGTGGGAAAAGTGATGCTGGTCCTCACTGCCTCCTGGAACCCCTTCAAATGCCCCAGACAATTTGGCCCTCTCTGCTTTCCTGCGGTCTCAAGCCTCAAAAACACTTTTTTTTTACTCTCGGCAGCCTCCGCAGCAAAAAAGACAAACGTCCAGCTTTTGCTGCCACAGCAAAGGTGCCAGCGGGGAAAAGTGATGCTGGTCCTCACTGCGTCCTGGAACCCCTTCAAATGCCCCAGACAAATTGGCCCTCTCTGCTTTCCTGCGGACTCGAGCCTCAAAAGCACTTTTTTTTCATACTCGGCAGCCTCTGGAGCAAAAAAGACAAACGTCCAGCTTTTGCTGCCACAGCAAAGGTGCCAGCGGGGAAAAGTGATGCTGGTCCTCACTGCCTCCTGGAACCCCTTCAAATGCCCCAGACAATTTGGCCCTCTCTGCTTTCCTGCGGTCTCAAGCCTCAAAAACACTTTTTTTTTACTCTCGGCAGCCTCCGCAGCAAAAAAGACAAAAGTCCAGCTTTTGCTGCCACAGCAAATGTGCCAGCAGGGAAAAGTGATGCTGGTCCTCACTGCCTCCTGGAACCCCTTCAAATGCCCCAGACAATTTGCCCCTCTCTGCTTTCCTGCGGACTCGAGCCTCAAAAGCACTTTTTTTTCATACTCGGCAGCCTCTGGAGCAAAAAATACAAACGTCCAGCTTTTGCTGTATCAGTAAAGGTGCCAGCAGTGAAAAGTGATGCTGGTCCTCACTGCCTCCTGGAACCCCTTCAAATGCCCCAGAGAATTTGGCCCTCTCTGCTTTCCTGCAAAATCTATCCTCAAAAGAACCTTTTTTCACTTTCAGCGCTGTTTGGAGAAGAAAAGGCGAAGTCCAGCTTTTGCTGCCACAGCAAAGGTGCCAGCTGGGAAAAGTGATGCTGGTCCTCACTGCCTCCTGGAACCCCTTCAAATGCCCCAGACAATTTGGCCCTCTCTGCTTTGCTGTGGACTCGAGCGTCAAATGAATCTTTTTTCACTCTCGTCAGCCTCCGCAGCAAAAAAGAGAAACGTCCAGCTTTTGCTGCCACAGCACAGGTGCCAGCGGGGAAAAGTGATGCTGGTCCTCACTGCCTCCTGGAACCCCTTCAAATGCCCCAGACAATTTGGCCCTCTCTGCTTTGCTGTGGACTCGAGCGTCAAATGAATCTTTTTTCACTCTCGGCAGCCTCCGCAGCAAAAAAGAGAAACGTCCAGCTTTTGCTGCCACAGCAAAGGTGCCAGCGGGGAAAAGTGATGCTGGTCCTCACTGCCTCCTGGAACCCCTTCAAATGCCCCAGACAATTTGGCCCTCTCTGCTTTGCTGTGGACTCGAGCGTCAAATGAAACTTTTTTCACTCTCGGCAGCCTCCGCAGCAAAAAAGAGAAACGTCCAGCTTTTGCTGCCACAGCAAAGGTGCCAGCGGGGAAAAGTGATGCTGGTCCTCACTGCCTCCTGGAACCCCTTCAAATGCCCCAGACAATTTGGCCCTCTCTGCTTTGCTGTGGACTCGAGCGTCAAATGAAACTTTTTTCACTCTCGGCAGCCTCCGCAGCAAAAAAGAGAAACGTCCAGCTTTTGCTGCCACAGCAAAGGTGCCAGCGGGGAAAAGTGATGCTGGTCCTCACTGCCTCCTGGAACCCCTTCAAATGCCCCAGACAATTTGGTTCTCTCTCCTTTCCTGCAAAATCTATCCTCAAAAGCACCTTTTTTCACTTTCGGCGCTGTTTGGAGAAGAAAAGGCGAAGTCCAGCTTTTGCTGCCACAGCAAAGGTGCCAGCTGGGAAAAGTGATGCTGGTCCTCACTGCCTCCTGGAACCCCTTCAAATGCCCCAGACAATTTGGCCCTCTCTGCTTTCCTGCGGACTCGAGCCTCAAAAGCACCTTTTTTTTACTCTCGGCAGCCTCCGCAGCAAAAAAGACAAACGTCCAGCTTTTGCTGCCACAGCAAAGGTGCCAGCGGGGAAAAGTGATGCTGGTCCTCACTGCCTCCTGGAACCCCTTCAAATGCCCCAGAAAAATTGGCCCTCTCTGCTTTCCTGCGGACTCGAGCCTCAAAAGCACTTTTTTTTCATACTCGGCAGCCTCTGGAGCAAAAAAGACAAACGTCCAGCTTTTGCTGCCACAGCAAAGGTGCCAGCGGGGAAAAGTGATGCTGGTCCTCACTGCCTCCTGGAACCCCTTCAAATGCCCCAGACAATTTGGCCCTCTCTGCTTTCCTGCGGTCTCAAGCCTCAAAAACACTTTTTTTTTACTCTCGGCAGCCTCCGCAGCAAAAAAGACAAACGTCCAGCTCTTGCTGCCACAGCAAATGTGCCAGCAGGGAAAAGTGATGCTGGTCCTCAATGCCTCCTGGAACCCCATCAAATGCCCCAGACAATTTCGCCCTCTCAGCTTTCCTGTGGATTCGAGCCTCAAAAGCACCTTTTTTCACTATCGACAGCCTCTGGAGCAAAAAAGGCAAACGTCCAGCTTTTGCTGCCATAGCAAAGGTGCCAGCGGGGAAAAGTGATGCTAGTCCTCACTGCCTCCTGGAACCCCTTCAAATACCCCAGACAATTTGGCCCTCTATGCTGTCCTTCGGACTCGAGCCTCAAAAGCACCTTTTTTCAGTTTTGTCGGTGTTTGCAGCAAAAAAGACAAACGTCCAGCTTTTGCTGCCACAGCAAAGGTGCCAGCGGGGAAAAGTGATGCTGGTCCTCACTGCCTCCTGGAACCCCTTCAAATGCCCCAGACAAATTGGCCCTCTCTGCTTTCCTGCGGACTCGAGCCTCAAAAGCACCTTTTTTCACTTTCGGAGGTGGTTGGAAAAAAAAAAGACAAACGTCCAGCTTTTGCTGCCACAGCAAAGGTGCCAGCGGGGAAAAGTGATGCTGGTCCTCACTGCCTCCTGGAACCCCTTCAAATGCCCCAGACAATTTGGCCCTCTCTGCTTTGCTGTGGACTCGAGCGTCAAATGAAACTTTTTTCACTCTCGGCAGCCTCCGCAGCAAAAAAGAGAAACGTCCAGCTTTTGCTGCCACAGCAAAGGTGCCAGCGGGGAAAAGTGATGCTGGTTCTCACTGCCTCCTGGAACCCCTTCAAATGCCCCAGAGAATAAGGCCCTCTATGCTTTCCTGCAAAATCTATCCTCAAAAGCACCTTTTTTCACTTTCGGCGCTGTTTGGAGAAGAAAAGGCGAAGTCCAGCTTTTGCTGCCACAGCAAAGGTGCCAGCTGGGAAAAGTGATGCTGGTCCTCACTGCCTCCTGGAACCCCTTCAAATGCCCCAGACAATTTGGCCCTCTCTGCTTTCCTGCGGACTCGAGCCTCAAAAGCACCTTTTTTTTACTCTCGGCAGCCTCCGCAGCAAAAAAGACAAACGTCCAGCTTTTGCTGCCACAGCAAAGGTGCCAGCGGGGAAAAGTGATGCTGGTCCTCACTGCCTCCTGGAACCCCTTCAAATGCCCCAGAAAAATTGGCCCTCTCTGCTTTCCTGCGGACTCGAGCCTCAAAAGCACTTTTTTTTCATACTCGGCAGCCTCTGGAGCAAAAAAGACAAACGTCCAGCTTTTGCTGCCACAGCAAAGGTGCCAGCGGGGAAAAGTGATGCTGGTCCTCACTGCCTCCTGGAACCCCTTCAAATGCCCCAGACAATTTGGCCCTCTCTGCTTTCCTGCGGTCTCAAGCCTCAAAAACACTTTTTTTTTACTCTCGGCAGCCTCCGCAGCAAAAAAGACAAACGTCCAGCTTTTGCTGCCACAGCAAATGTGCCAGCAGGGAAAAGTGATGCTGGTCCTCAATGCCTCCTGGAACCCCATCAAATGCCCCAGACAATTTCGCCCTCTCAGCTTTCCTGTGGATTCGAGCCTCAAAAGCACCTTTTTTCACTATCGACAGCCTCTGGAGCAAAAAAGGCAAACGTCCAGCTTTTGCTGCCATAGCAAAGGTGCCAGCGGGGAAAAGTGATGCTAGTCCTCACTGCCTCCTGGAACCCCTTCAAATACCCCAGACAATTTGGCCCTCTATGCTGTCCTTCGGACTCGAGCCTCAAAAGCACCTTTTTTCAGTTTTGTCGGTGTTTGCAGCAAAAAAGACAAACGTCCAGCTTTTGCTGCCACAGCAAAGGTGCCAGCGGGGAAAAGTGATGCTGGTCCTCACTGCCTCCTGGAACCCCTTCAAATGCCCCAGACAAATTGGCCCTCTCTGCTTTCCTGCGGACTCGAGCCTCAAAAGCACCTTTTTTCACTTTCGGAGGTGGTTGGAAAAAAAAAAGACAAACGTCCAGCTTTTGCTGCCACAGCAAAGGTGCCAGCGGGGAAAAGTGATGCTGGTCCTCACTGCCTCCTGGAACCCCTTCAAATGCCCCAGACAATTTGGCCCTCTCTGCTTTCCTGCGCACGCTATCCTCAAAAACACCTTTTTTCACTTTCGGCGCTGTTTGCAGCAAAAAAGACAAACGTCCAGCTTTTGCTGCCACAGCAAAGGTGCCAGCGGGGAAAAGTGATGCTGGTCCTCACTGCCTCCTGGAACCCCCTCAAATGCCCCAGACAATTTGGCCCTCTCTGCTTTGCTGTGGACTCGAGCGTGAAATGAAACTTTTTTCACTCTCGGCAGCCTCCGCAGCAAAAAAGAGAAACGTCCAGCTTTTGCTGCCACAGCAAAGGTGCCAGCGTGGGAAAAGTGATGCTGGTCCTCACTGCCTCCTGGAACCCCTTCAAATGCCCCAGACAATTTGGCCCTCTCTGCTTTCCTGCGGTCTCAAGCCTCAAAAACACTTTTTTTTTACTCTCGGCAGCCTCCGCAGCAAAAAAGACAAACGTCCAGCTTTTGCTGCCACAGCAAAGGTGCCAGCGGGGAAAAGTGATGCTGGTCCTCACTGCGTCCTGGAACCCCTTCAAATGCCCCAGACAAATTGGCCCTCTCTGCTTTCCTGCGGACTCGAGCCTCAAAAGCACTTTTTTTTCATACTCGGCAGCCTCTGGAGCAAAAAAGACAAACGTCCAGCTTTTGCTGCCACAGCAAAGGTGCCAGCGGGGAAAAGTGATGCTGGTCCTCACTGCCTCCTGGAACCCCTTCAAATGCCCCAGACAATTTGGCCCTCTCTGCTTTGCTGTGGACTCGAGCGTGAAATGAAACTTTTTTCAATCTCGGCAGCCTCCGCAGCAAAAAAGAGAAACGTCCAGCTTTTGCTGCCACAGCAAAGGTGCCAGCGGGGAAAAGTGATGCTGGTCCTCACTGCCTCCTGGAACCCCCTCAAATGCCCCAGACAATTTGGCCCTCTCTGCTTTCCTGCGCACGCTATCCTCAAAAGCACCTTTTTTCACTTTCGGCGCTGTTTGGAGCAAAAAAGACAAACGTCCAGCTTTTGCTGCCACAGCAAAGGTGCCAGCGGGGAAAAGTGATGCTGCTTCTCACTGCCTCCTGGAACCCCTTCAAATGCCCCAGACAATTTGGCCCTCTCTGCTTTCCTGAAAAGTCTATCCTCAAAAGCACCTTTTTTCACTTTCGGCGCTGTTTGGAGCAAAAAAGACAAACATCCAGCTTTTGCTGCCACAGCAAAGGTGCCAGCTGGGAAAAGTGATGCTGGTCCTCACTGCCTCCTGGAACCCCTTCAAATGCCCCAGACAATTTGGCCCTCTCTGCTTTGCTGTGGACTCGAGCGTCAAATGAATCTTCTTTCACTCTCGTCAGCCTCCGCAGCAAAAAAGAGAAACGTCCAGCTTTTGCTGCCACAGCACAGGTGCCAGCGGGGAAAAGTGATGCTAGTCCTCACTGCCTCCTGCAACCCCTTCAAATGCCCCAGAGAATTTGGCCCTCTCTGCTTTCCTGCAAAATCTATCCTCAAAAGCACCTTTTTTCACTTTCGGCGCTGTTTGGAGAAGAAAAGGCGAAGTCCAGCTTTTGCTGCCACAGCAAAGGTGCCAGCGGGGAAAAGTGATGCTGGCCCTCACTGCCTCCTGGAACCCCTTCAAATGCCCCAGACAATTTGGCCCTCTCTGCTTTCCTGCGGACTCGAGCCTCAAAAGCACCTTTTTTTTACTCTCGGCAGCCTCTGGAGCAAAAAAGACAAACGTCCAACTTTTGCTGCCACAGCAAAGGTGCCAGCGGGGAAAAGTGATGCTAGTCCTCACTGCCTCCTGGAACCCCTTCAAATGCCCCAGACAATTTGGCCGTCTCTGCTTTGCTGTGGACTCGAGCGTCAAATGAAACTTTTTTCACTCTCGGCAGCCTCCGCAGCAAAAAAGGGAAACATCCAGCTTTTGCTGCCACAGCAAAGGTGCCAGCGGGGAAAAGTGATGCTGGTCCTCACTGCCTCCTGGAACCCCTTCAAATGCCCCAGACAATTTGGCCCTCTCTGCTTTCCTGCGGACTCGAGCCTCAAAAGCACTTTTTTTTCATACTCGGCAGCCTCTGGAGCAAAAAATACAAACGTCCAGCTTTTGCTGTATCAGTAAAGGTGCCAGCAGTTAAAAGTGATGCTGGTCCTCACTGCCTCCTGGAACCCCTTCAAATGCCCCAGAGAATTTGGCCCTCTCTGCTTTCCTGCAAAATCTATCCTCAAAAGCACCTTTTTTCACTTTCGGCGCTGTTTGGAGAAGAAAAGGCGAAGTCCAGCTTTTGCTGCCACAGCAAAGGTGCCAGCTGGGAAAAGTGATGCTGGTCCTCACTGCCTCCTGGAACCCCTTCAAATGCCCCAGACAATTTGGCCCTCTCTGCTTTCCTGCGGACTCGACCTCAAAAGCACCTTTTTTTTACTCTCGGCAGCCTCGGCAGCAAAAAAGACAAACGTCCAGCTTTTGCTGCCACAGCAAAGGTGCCAGCGGTGAAAAGTGATGCTGGTCCTCACTGCCTCCTGGAACCCCTTCAAATGCCCCAGAAAAATTGGCCCTCTCTGCTTTCCTGCGGACTCGAGCCTCAAAAGCACTTTTTTTTCATACTCGGCAGCCTCTGGAGCAAAAAAGACAAACGTCCAGCTTTTGCTGCCACAGCAAAGGTGCCAGCGGGGAAAAGTGATGCTGGTCCTCACTGCCTCCTGGAACCCCTTCAAATGCCCCAGACAATTTGGCCCTCTCTGCTTTCCTGCGGACTCGAGCCTCAAAAGCACTTTTTTTTCATACTCGGCAGCCTCTGGAGCAAAAAAGACAAACGTCCAGCTTTTGCTGCCACAGCAAAGGTGCCAGCGTGGGAAAAGTGATGCTGCTTCTCACTGCCTCCTGGAACCCCTTCAAATGCCCCAGACAATTTGGCCCTCTCTGCTTTCCTGCGCACGCTATCCTCAAAAACACCTTTTTTCACTTTCGGCGCTGTTTGGAGCAAAAAAGACAAACGTCCAGCTTTTGCTGCCACAGCAAAGGTGCCAGCGGGGAAAAGTGATGCTGGTCCTCACTGCCTCCTGGAACCCCTTCAAATGCCCCAGACAATTTGGCCCTCTCTGCTTTGCTGTGGACTCGAGCGTGAAATGAAACTTTTTTCACTCTCGGCAGCCTCCGCAGCAAAAAAGAGAAACGTCCAGCTTTTGCTGCCACAGCAAAGGTGCCAGCGGGGAAAAGTGATGCTGGTCCTCACTGCCTCCTGGAACCCCCTCAAATGCCCCAGACAATTTGGCCCTCTCTGCTTTGCTGTGGACTCGAGCGTGAAATGAAACTTTTTTCACTCTCGGCAGCCTCCGCAGCAAAAAAGAGAAACGTCCAGCTTTTGCTGCCACAGCAAAGGTGCCAGCGGGGAAAAGTGATGCTGGTCGTCACTGCCTCCTGGAACCCCCTCAAATGCCCCAGACAATTTGGCCCTCTCTGCTTTCCTGCGGACTCGAGCCTCAAAAGCACCTTTTTTTTACTCTCGGCAGCGTCTGGAGCAAAAAAGACAAACGTCAAGCTATTGCTGCCACAGCAAAGGTGCCAGCGTGGGAAAAGTGATGCTGGTCCTCACTGCCTCCTGGAACCCCTTCAAATGCCCCAGACAATTTGGCCCTCTCTGCTTTCCTGCGGTCTCAAGCCTCAAAAACACTTTTTTTTTACTCTCGGCAGCCTCCGCAGCAAAAAAGACAAACGTCCAGCTTTTGCTGCCACAGCAAAGGTGCCAGCGGGGAAAAGTGATGCTGGTCCTCACTGCGTCCTGGAACCCCTTCAAATGCCCCAGACAAATTGGCCCTCTCTGCTTTCCTGCGGACTCGAGCCTCAAAAGCACTTTTTTTTCATACTCGGCAGCCTCTGGAGCAAAAAAGACAAACGTCCAGCTTTTGCTGCCACAGCAAAGGTGCCAGCGGGGAAAAGTGATGCTGGTCCTCACTGCCTCCTGGAACCCCTTCAAATGCCCCAGACAAATTGGCCCTCTCTGCTTTGCTGTGGACTCGAGCGTGAAATGAAGCTTTTTTCAATCTCGGCAGCCTCCGCAGCAAAAAAGAGAAACGTCCAGCTTTTGCTGCCACAGCAAAGGTGCCAGCGGGGAAAAGTGATGCTGGTCCTCACTGCCTCCTGGAACCCCCTCAAATGCCCCAGACAATTTGGCCCTCTCTGCTTTCCTGCGCACCCTATCCTCAAAAGCACCTTTTTTCACTTTCGGCGCTGTTTGGAGCAAAAAAGACAAACGTCCAGCTTTTGCTGCCACAGCAAAGGTGCCAGCGGGGAAAAGTGATGCTGCTTCTCACTGCCTCCTGGAACCCCTTCAAATGCCCCAGACAATTTGGCCCTCTCTGCTTTCCTGAAAAGTCTATCCTCAAAAGCACCTTTTTTCACTTTCGGCGCTGTTTGGAGCAAAAAAGACAAACATCCAGCTTTTGCTGCCACAGCAAAGGTGCCAGCGGGGAAAAGTGATGCTGGTCCTCACTGCCTCCTGGAACCCCTTCAAATGCCCCAGACAAATTGGCCCTCTCTGCTTTCCTGCGGACTCGAGCCTCAAAAGCACTTTTTTTTCATACTCGGCAGCCTCTGGAGCAAAAAAGAAAAACGTCCAGCTTTTGCTGCCACAGCAAAGGTGCCAGCGGGGAAAAGTGATGCTGGTCCTCACTGCCTCCTGGAACCCCTTCAAATGCCCCAGACAATTTGGCCCTCTCTGCTTTCCTGCGGACTCGAGCCTCAAAAGCACCTTTTTTTTACTCTCGGCAGCCTCCGCAGCAAAAAAGACAAACGTCCAGCTTTTGCTGCCACAGCAAATGTGCCAGCAGGGAAAAGTGATGCTGGTCCTCACTGCCTCCTGGAACCCCTTCAAATGCCCCAGACAATTTGCCCCTCTCTGCTTTCCTGCGGACTCGAGCCTCAAAAGCACTTTTTTTTCATACTCGGCAGCCTCTGGAGCAAAAAATACAAACGTCCAGCTTTTGCTGCCACAGCAAAGGTGCCAGCTGGGAAAAGTGATGCTGGTCCTCACTGCCTCCTGGAACCCCTTCAAATGCCCCAGACAATTTGGCCCTCTCTGCTTTCCTGCAGACTCGAGCCTCAAAAGCACTTTTTTTTCATACTCGGCAGCCTCTGGAGCAAAAAATACAAACGTCCAGCTTTTGCTGTATCAGTAAAGGTGCCAGCAGTTAAAAGTGATGCTGGTCCTCACTGCCTCCTGGAACCCCTTCAAATGCCCCAGAGAATTTGGCCCTCTCTGCTTTCCTGCAAAATCTATCCTCAAAAGCACCTTTTTTCACTTTCGGCGCTGTTTGGAGAAGAAAAGGCGAAGTCCAGCTTTTGCTGCCACAGCAAAGGTGCCAGCTGGGAAAAGTGATGCTGGTCCTCACTGCCTCCTGGAACCCCTTCAAATGCCCCAGACAATTTGGCCCTCTCTGCTTTCCTGCGGACTCGAGCCTCAAAAGCACCTTTTTTTTACTCTCGGCAGCCTCCGCAGCAAAGAAGACAAACGTCCAGCTTTTGCTGCCACAGCAAAGGTGCCAGCGGGGAAAAGTGATGCTGGTCCTCACTGCCTCCTGGAACCCCTTCAAATGCCCCAGAAAAATTGGCCCTCTCTGCTTTCCTGCGGACTCGAGCCTCAAAAGCACTTTTTTTTCATACTCGGCAGCCTCTGGAGCAAAAAAGACAAACGTCCAGCTTTTGCTGCCACAGCAAAGGTGCCAGCGGGGAAAAGTGATGCTGGTCCTCACTGCCTCCTGGAACCCCTTCAAATGCCCCAGACAATTTGGCCCTCTCTGCTTTCCTGCGGTCTTAAGCCTCAAAAACACTTTTTTTTTAGTCTCGGCAGCCTCCGCAGCAAAAAAGACAAACGTCCAGCTTTTGCTGCCACAGCAAATGTGCCAGCAGGGAAAAGTGATGCTGGTCCGCACTGCCTCCTGGAACCCCTTCAAATGCCCCAGACAATTTGGCCCTCTCTGCTTTCCTGCGCACGCTATCCTCAAAAGCACCTTTTTTCACTTTCGGCGCTGTTTGGAGCAAAAAAGACAAACGTCCAGCTTTTGCTGCCACAGCAAAGGTGCCAGCGGGGAAAAGTGATGCTGGTCCTCACTGCCTCCTGGAACCCCTTCAAATGCCCCAGACAATTTGGCCCTCTCTGCTTTGCTGTGGACTCGAGCGTGAAATGAAACTTTTTTCAATCTCGGCAGCCTCCGCAGCAAAAAAGAGAAACGTCCAGCTTTTGCTGCCACAGCAAAGGTGCCAGCAGGGAAAAGTGATGCTGGTCCTCACTGCCTCCTGGAACCCCCTCAAATGCCCCAGACAATTTGGCCCTCTCTGCTTTCCTGCGCACGCTATTCTCAAAAGCACCTTTTTTCACTTTCGGCGCTGTTTGGAGCAAAAAAGACAAACGTCCAGCTTTTGCTGCCACAGCAAAGGTTCCAGCGGGGAAAAGTGATGCTGCTTCTCACTGCCTCCTGGAACCCCTTCAAATGCCCCAGACAATTTGGCCCTCTCTGCTTTCCTGAAAAGTCTATCCTCAAAAGCACCTTTTTTCACTTTCGGCGCTGTTTGGAGCAAAAAAGACAAACATCCAGCTTTTGCTGCCACAGCAAAGGTGCCAGCGGGGAAAAGTGATGCTGGTCCTCACTGCCTCCTGGAACCCCTTCAAATGCCCCAGACAAATTGGCCCTCTCTGCTTTCCTGCAGACTCGAGCCTCAAAAGCACTTTTTTTTCATACTCGGCAGCCTCTGGAGCAAAAAATACAAACGTCCAGCTTTTGCTGCCACAGCAAAGGTGCCAGCGGGGAAAAGTGATGCTGGTCCTCACTGCCTCCTGGAACCCCTTCAAATGCCCCAGACAATTTGGCCCTCTCTGCTTTCCTGAAAAGTCTATCCTCAAAAGCACCTTTTTTCACTTTCGGCGCTGTTTGGAGCAAAAAAGACAAACATCCAGCTTTTGCTGCCACAGCAAAGGTGCCAGCGGGGAAAAGTGATGCTGGTCCTCACTGCCTCCTGGAACCCCTTCAAATGCCCCAGACAAATTGGCCCTCTCTGCTTTCCTGCAGACTCGAGCCTCAAAAGCACTTTTTTTTCATACTCGGCAGCCTCTGGAGCAAAAAATACAAACGTCCAGCTTTTGCTGCCACAGCAAAGGTGCCAGCTGGGAAAAGTGATGCTGGTCCTCACTGCCTCCTGGAACCCCTTCAAATGCCCCAGACAATTTGGCCCTCTCTGCTTTCCTGCGGACTCGAGCCTCAAAAGCACCTTTTTTTTACTCTCGGCAGCCTCCGCAGCAAAGAAGACAAACGTCCAGCTTTTGCTGCCACAGCAAAGGTGCCAGCGGGGAAAAGTGATGCTGGTCCTCACTGCCTCCTGGAACCCCTTCAAATGCCCCAGATAAATTGGCCCTCTCTGCTTTCCTGCGGACTCGAGCCTCAAAAGCACTTTTTTTTCATACTCGGCAGCCTCTGGAGCAAAAAAGACAAACGTCCAGCTTTTGCTGCCACAGCAAAGGTGCCAGCGGGGAAAAGTGATGCTGGTCCTCACTGCCTCCTGGAACCCCTTCAAATGCCCCAGACAATTTGGCCCTCTCTGCTTTGCTGTGGACTCGAGCGTGAAATGAAACTTTTTTCAATCTCGGCAGCCTCCGCAGCAAAAAAGAGAAACGTCCAGCTTTTGCTGCCACAGCAAAGGTGCCAGCAGGGAAAAGTGATGCTGGTCCTCACTGCCTCCTGGAACCCCCTCAAATGCCCCAGACAATTTGGCCCTCTCTGCTTTCCTGCGCACGCTATTCTCAAAAGCACCTTTTTTCACTTTCGGCGCTGTTTGGAGCAAAAAAGACAAACGTCCAGCTTTTGCTGCCACAGCAAAGGTTCCAGCGGGGAAAAGTGATGCTGCTTCTCACTGCCTCCTGGAACCCCTTCAAATGCCCCAGACAATTTGGCCCTCTCTGCTTTCCTGAAAAGTCTATCCTCAAAAGCACCTTTTTTCACTTTCGGCGCTGTTTGGAGCAAAAAAGACAAACATCCAGCTTTTGCTGCCACAGCAAAGGTGCCAGCTGGGAAAAGTGATGCTGGTCCTCACTGCCTCCTGGAACCCCTTCAAATGCCCCAGACAAATTGGCCCTCTCTGCTTTCCTGCAGACTCGAGCCTCAAAAGCACTTTTTTTTCATACTCGGCAGCCTCTGGAGCAAAAAATACAAACGTCCAGCTTTTGCTGCCACAGCAAAGGTGCCAGCGGGGAAAAGTGATGCTGGTCCTCACTGCCTCCTGGAACCCCTTCAAATGCCCCAGACAATTTGGCCCTCTCTGCTTTCCTGCGGACTCGAGCCTCAAAAGCACCTTTTTTTTACTCTCGGCAGCCTCCGCAGCAAAAAAGACAAACGTCCAGCTTTTGCTGCCACAGCAAATGTGCCAGCAGGGAAAAGTGATGCTGGTCCTCACTGCCTCCTGGAACCCCTTCAAATGCCCCAGACAATTTGCCCCTCTCTGCTTTCCTGCGGACTCGAGCCTCAAAAGCACTTTTTTTTCATACTCGGCAGCCTCTGGAGCAAAAAAGAGAAACGTCCAGCTTTTGCTGCCACAGCACAGGTGCCAGCTGGGAAAAGTGATGCTGGTCCTCACTGCCTCCTGGAACCCCTTCAAATGCACCAGACAATTTGGCCCTCTCTGCTTTGCTGCGGACTCGAGCGTCAAATGAATCTTTTTTCACTCTCGTCAGCCTCCGCAGCAAAAAAGAGAAACGTCCAGCTTTTGCTGCCACAGCACAGGTGCCAGCGGGGAAAAGTGATGCTAGTCCTCACTGCCTCCTGGAACCCCTTCAAATGCCCCAGAGAATTTGGCCCTCTCTGCTTTCCTGCAAAATCTATCCTCAAAAGCACCTTTTTTCACTTTCGGCGCTGTTTGGAGAAGAAAAGGCGAAGTCCAGCTTTTGCTGCCACAGCAAAGGTGCCAGCGGGGAAAAGTGATGCTGGCCCTCACTGCCTCCTGGAACCCCTTCAAATGCCCCAGACAATTTGGCCCTCTCTGCTTTCCTGCGGACTCGAGCCTCAAAAGCACCTTTTTTTTACTCTCGGCAGCCTCTGGAGCAAAAAAGACAAACGTCCAGCTTTTGCTGCCACAGCAAAGGTGCCAGCGGGGAAAAGTGATGCTAGTCCTCACTGCCTCCTGGAACCCCTTCAAATGCCCCAGACAATTTGGCCGTCTCTGCTTTGCTGTGGACTCGAGCGTCAAATGAAACTTTTTTCACTCTCGGCAGCCTCCGCAGCAAAAAAGGGAAACATCCAGCTTTTGCTGCCACAGCAAAGGTGCCAGCGGGGAAAAGTGATGCTGGTCCTCACTGCCTCCTGGAACCCCTTCAAATGCCCCAGACAATTTGGCCCTCTCTGCTTTCCTGTGGACTCGAGCCTCAAAAGCACTTTTTTTTTCATACTCGGCAGCCTCTGGAGCAAAAAATACAAACGTCCAGCTTTTGCTGTATCAGTAAAGGTGCCAGCAGTTAAAAGTGATGCTGGTCCTCACTGCCTCCTGGAACCCCTTCAAATGCCCCAGACAATTTGGCCCTCTCTGCTTTCCTGCAAAATCTATCCTCAAAAGCACCTTTTTTCACTTTCGGCGCTGTTTGGAGAAGAAAAGGCGAAGTCCAGCTTTTGCTGCCACAGCAAAGGTGCCAGCTGGGAAAAGTGATGCTGGTCCTCACTGCCTCCTGGAACCCCTTCAAATGCCCCAGACAATTTGGCCCTCTCTGCTTTCCTGCGGACTCGAGCCTCAAAAGCACCTTTTTTTTACTCTCGGCTGCCTCCGCAGCAAAAAAGACAAACGTCCAGCTTTTGCTGCCACAGCAAAGGTGCCAGCGGGGAAAAGTGATGCTGGTCCTCACTGCCTCCTGGAACCCCTTCAAATGCCCCAGACAATTTGGCCCTCTCTGCTTTCCTGCAGTCTCAAGCCTCAAAAACACTTTTTTTTTAGTCTCGGCAGCCTCCGCAGCAAAAAAGACAAACGTCCAGCTTTTGCTGCCACAGCAAATGTGCCAGCAGGGAAAAGTGATGCTGGTCCGCACTGCCTCCTGGAACCCCTTCAAATGCCCCAGACAATTTGGCCCTCTCTGCTTTCCTGCGCACGCTATCCTCAAAAGCACCTTTTTTCACTATCGACAGATTCCGGAGCAAAAAAGACAAACGTCCAGCTTTTGCTGCCATAGCAAAGGTTCCAGCGGAGAAAAGTGATGCTGGTCCTCACGGCTTCCTGGAACCCCTTCAAATGCCCCAGACAATTTGGCCCCCTCTGCTTTCCTGCGGACTCGAGCCTCAAAAGCACCTTTTTTCACTTTCGGCGCTGTTTATTGCAAAAAAGACAAACGTCCAGCTTTTGCTGCCACAGCAAAGGTGCCAGCGGGGAAAAGTGATGCTGGTCCTCACTACCTCCTGGAACCCCTTCAAATGCCCCAGACAAATTGGCCCTCTCTGCTTTGCTGTGGACTCGAGCGTCAAATGAAACTTTTTTCACTTTTGGCATCCTCCGCAGCAAAAAAGACAAACGTCCAGCTTTTGCTGCCACAGCAAAGGTGCCAGCGGGGAAAA